>NC_064614.1:699609385-699912415 GCF_023898315.1 Schistocerca nitens | reverse complement strand
TAGTATACAATGCCACCACCCAAGGGCAACCCTACCCTCTGACCCTCATAGAAAATGTTGGCGTAATAAATCGCTCAGCCTATGCTGAGCTGATGGACTGGAAGAACCAACAACATAAAACTGAACTACATTCAGAGGGCTTAATAATACATAGGTTATTTATGAAGCTGAACTTACGTACTAGTTTTCAGTGGTTGGATCTCTTTATTTGGTAGGAAAAGCTCATCATTCTCTGCTGTTTATTTAATTTTGTAAGATAGAGAATTCGTAAAATACATCTACAAGAAGTAATGAAATATGTAAGTAGAGTGCTTTTTACTAATCATGCAAGAAATCAACATCAACATCAACATAAACGCTTACCACCACACTATTACAGATTGAGCTAAACATATCTGGTAAAAACCAACCCAACTACTTCTTCATGCACACTGCACAGTGCACACTCGCCGGAATGCTAGCAACCCTTTAGAGTCCTGAGTGGTGGTTGGGTGCCAGTCACCTGCAGGGGAATGCACGATACTGGATATTGGCTTCCTTTGAAATTTGGCAGTAGATTCACTTCCTGTTTTGTTCCCAAACACAAATTTTTCACAACAGGTCAGTGGAAGCTACTGCTCTATGTGATCACATCTGTGCAGATACTGACTGAGTTAGTTCACAACATCAGTTACAGGGCATGCTGGAGGAAGCAACCTACCTCATTCTGTAATCCCAACCATCCCTCCACATTTGCTCCTCTGGTTACTTACTGCCAGTCAAAAAATCAGGTGGTGGCAACTATTTGATGTACGTATCTAGGAAGTACCAGTCGAAACACATACTCTCTCTCTTTTCTTCCTACCTTTCTCTCAAGTGCCAACTTCCTGACAAGCTAGTGTTTGTCATGAGCCTCTGGAAATCACAGAAGCCCCTCGTGTCTCCTCCAAAAACTTCTTGGTTGTCTCAGAAATAGTCCACTTGCCCTACCCCTACTCTACAAACTGACTGGCTAATTAATCGACACCTTCTGTGAAAGACAGTTTTACATTGCTTCCTATTGGATGATACTAGGACTGATATATTTGGTAGAAAATTCTGGGCTATCCAGGATTCAATGCAGCAACCACCCAGTCTCCAAACCCTACTCTTTCCTCTTGTGAGTTTTCCATGCATCCTACTGGTTCATACTGGCATGGTTAGTCTGTTTGGTGGAAAGTCCGTTACAACAGAGGTAACTCAAAATAATTGTGAGAATTTCAAATTTCAGCTCAATTGTGCTATTTTCTTAAACAATTTCCAGGAAAAAAGGCAGGGATTTGACTGGAGTGTGCTCAATATACCACTATAGGAAGTAATAAACTAATTAGCCAGGAATTTCACATTGAAATTCGAAGTTGTGTTGTATTAAATGATAGCAATAATTTCAAATTTCGCCGAAATTTATAGCATCATGGTTGTATAATTCCTGACCACCTACAGGGCTGCTAAGTGCATTTTTTAAAGCTCTATAGAATTCCCAGGCTGGTTCTCTCTGCTACAACATGAAGAAGAATTAGGGGAAAGGGTCTACCATGTGACAGTAGCAACAACAAATCCAGCTTTATTTAAATGGAGACGACTCCACTTTTTCACAGCAAGACAGTCCACTGGGATGTATTGAGAACTACTCAAAGCCACACATAGCAGCTGTCACATCATGGACAGGGAACTTTGTAAACACATATTCTTTAACCATGATCCATTTCATAGTAGTTATTATAGTTAGACATTGGAGAATGTGGGAACTGCTGTAGACCAACAGTGCCAACGTCTTCACACACCACATCTTCCAGCATCCATGCAGCAGGTATACCAGATGCCCAGAGGCCAGAGGGATTGCCACCATAACCATCAAGCAGTGTACCAATCAGTTTACACGGGTGGAATAATCACCCAGCACAAAAACTTCGCATATTTA
This sequence comes from Schistocerca nitens, assembly GCF_023898315.1. Lineage (NCBI taxonomy): Eukaryota > Metazoa > Arthropoda > Insecta > Orthoptera > Acrididae > Schistocerca > Schistocerca nitens. Next base: position 699,910,476 of record NC_064614.1, on the reverse strand, counting down.
AACTTCTTCAATTTCCAAGTAAAAATCGGAAAATACTCTCAACACACATCATCATGAGGATTACCCAACATGTACTGAGGATTATTTCGTCGTTCATCTGCCCAGAGGGAGACACAGTTAGGTCAACACAATGACTAGTTCACGAGACATAGTGGTTGCTTGTGCCTTAAGTCAGAAATGTCCATCGGACCTCCAGCTACATCAGCCACATACCCATACACTAGTTTAAGTTATGCTAGAAGACCAGCCACATATTCATCAGTGTAATGACAATCAAATATTACACCTGCAGTGCCAATCTGGTGACATTCAAGAATGAGTGTAGTAACAGAGATACCTCCTAATGACGACTGTGGCTCTGGAAATGTCAATTTCCCACATAATCTATATATTCCTTGTAACTGGAGACAAATTTTGTGATACATGCACTATATAGCTTTACAGACATGTATACACTGTCCACATCAGCTTACAGTTTGGAAATTACGCAAACCTTGCATCAGTCCTATAAATGACTGTCAGTAATGGAAAGCTCAGAAACAAGGACAGCATATGAGCAAATGGACAAATGCATATCAGTGGTGACTGGTTTGTGAAATTACATGTCCTGCTGCACTAATTGTGTGAAAAGAAACGAGTCTCACCCGTCCATAACATCTGTCAAGGCAATGCCATAATATCTCCCTCTCCCTATAATGCATCTTCAGTCTACCATTGAATCATACCACATTATAAAATCTATCAACCGATCACTCCATCTGCTTTCCGTCATCTCTTAACACTGATCCATGTCAGGTTAGAGACAGGTAGTTCTCTGTTCTAGGAAAGCATCCAAGACGGCAGCTAACTTCCCTATGTTGCTATTACCTCAGTAGACATACAGCAGAATATTGCTAAAAACCATGCAGCAGCTATTCTGTAAGGTATTTGTTAGCTGACGCTGCAGGCTGTAATTGGTAAAGTACAGAGAGCACATTGTTAAGATGTTTGTTAGAGTGTAAAACCCTTAAACCGTATTATACAGCATCAATCATGTGATCCATTCTGTAGTTGTATATCACAGTCCCCAAGCTGGTAATAAAATTTTCCTTACCTACGGTCACTTTACAAAAACCTACTAGGTGGTTGCTGATAACTTTGGTGTCATACCTGGGCTTGTGTTCCGATATATATAAATTTATTACTCTACATTTGGTGCTCATCCACGTTAAACAATCTATTCCATTTGTCTGATCACTGTCCACGAAAAATTACTGTTTTTCTGGTTCCCAGTACTTCCATTTCAGCTTTTCCTTACATTTCTTTTGCTGTCTCACACTCCTGTGGAGCAGAAGTTTCATGCTCCAAGCAGACATGTAATTACTCCATCATTCTTCCTCAATTTCCTCATATTTTCACGCATATTCTCTCAGTTTATACATACTTCTCGTGAATTTTCGAAATTTTACTGATTTTATGTCGCATCTACTCATGTGATCATGACCTCCCTTCTGGCCACGTATTCTAAAATTGCTTGCAAATGTAGCACGGTTGTCAACATTTAGCACAACTATGCTATTTTCCGTGTGTGTGTGTTTGTGTGTGCGTGTGTCTGTGTGTCAGTTTCATGTGAGGAGCGCTCATGGCACAGGGTAGGTTTGGGAGGATCAAGATAGATGTCACAGGTGGATCAACCACATGTTGAATCAGGGACAGGGTTCATAGATGGATTCCAAGGTGGTTCCATCATACGTAATGGAAGATGGGGTTTGGAGGTGGATTCGCCACAGCCGAGGTGCTGTTCGAAAGTGATCCACCATGCATTACGACTGGGATAGAGTTTAGAAGTAGATCGACCATGCATTACAGCTGCGATAGCATTTGAGGGTGAACCCACGCATGATATACCCAGGATGGTGTCTGATGATGGATTCTCTGGCATTAGGATCAGAGTCTGGTCTGGTGGCTCCCATGTGCAACCAGTACACCCTGACAGACAAACAGAAAAATGTTGCAGTTACACAAGGTGTTGACAGCTGTATTACATTTATGAACAATTTTAGAATACATGGCCAGAATGGAGGTCATGGTCACCTTGTGCAAGACTGTTTAAGTGTTTTGAAGACCATGTGTAATTGGATGCACGACGTAAGAGTGGTATGGAACAGTCTTTGCAGAATGGCAGTTACAGTATTGGAATGATAATATTGGTCTGGATCCATAGTGTTGGTCGGTTGTATAAGTTTGGAACACATGTTATACTCTTTCTGAAAGCAAAATATCTAAGTGTAAACATTACATGGAACTCAGCTCATCCTGTTCCTTCACGAGACATCGAATGTAACAGTTATAGTATCCTCCTACGTCTGGTCAATTCCAAATCAATTGGATACAGTGTTGCACAGAGGGTTGGTTAAAGACAGAGTGCCGGCCGCTGTGGCCAAGCAGTTCTAGGCACCTTAGTCCGGAACCGCGCTGCTGTTACGGTCGCAGGTTCGAATCCTGCCTCGGGCATTGATGTGTGTGATGTCGTTAGGTTAGTTAAGTTTAAGTATTTCTAAGTCTAGGGGACTCATGACTTCAGATGTTAAGTCCCATAGTGTTTGGAGCCATTTGAACAATTTTTAAAAGACAGAGTAAGAGTTACGAGATGCATAGTGAGAGAGACCATCTAGAATTTTTCTCAGGACCCTTAGCTGGTAGGTTAACGTAGTGGTAGCTCATTTCGAAATAGATCAACCTTACCCTACAAATTCGAGAATATTTCGTGATTCCCATCAACATAAGGGGAATTTTCAAAGTGTTTCGGCTAAAAAACGTAGATTTTACACCTTCTCTCTGCTACTGGCTATTACCCACGCACGTAGTGTAGGCACCGTAACAGGGTTAACGATATGTGCATATGTATATTGCACTCATAAAGCAATGGAGGTATTGGTTTACAAATGATACAGAAACTGAGAATCTTGCTGCAATGTCATTGGCTGATTGCATCATGAGGTCGACACAGTGAGACTTCCATTGATTTGAGAAGTGGTCGAGAGCAGTGCTTTTGAACTCGGGTAATTGGGTAAAATGGGTTTAAATCACGGGAAACCCTAGTAAAACAGCTAAAGTGATGGAAAATACGTAAAACTGAGGAAAAATACAACGAAAATGTGGATGAATGATAGTACTTACATATTCATTCCATTCCTCTCTCTGTTGTGGTGGCCCTGAGTAATGGAAGTGCAACGAGGGTTTCAAACAGCATGGTGCAGGTCAGTACAGGACTCCAACATACGCACCATCCACTAACTGTGGATCATTCCAGCGATATCTCAAGGACAGAATGTGGATCAGAATATACCAATAGCTACTCTCTGTCACATCAACACATGATAATGCATCACTCATTGTTAAATCTGGAGACAGATCCACTTATTTACAACATTCCATGAGCATCTCTAAAGTCTGTTCTTGGTTTTAATTGACTGGAAGATCTATCTGCTAAGTCGTTTCGTGGAAGTGGTGAAACCCAGACTTCTCGTGGCAATGGGAAGTCTGGGATACTGAGGTGACGTTTTTATATAAGTTAGCTGGACCCTTCTAAGTTACTACGTTAAATGTGTCAGTTCTTGCTGCTCTGGCATGTGCCGACTATTACGCAAGAATGTACGTCACATTAATTAAAGACGCTAGAGGTTTTTAATTGTAATTACGCTCTTTATTGCTAGACAACCATATGATAACGACGATGTGGTGGGAGGGTTTTGCTACTTGGAAGCTATGGTACTCTGTGCGAAACGCTACCCGGCTGTTGTGAGTGTGGACATACCACAGTTTTTCGGACGCTATACTCCTCAGATTGACAATCAGGCTACTTGTCGGGAATTTGAAAGTTTACTGTCTTACCTCCTTGCCTAGGGACGCCAGATGAAAGTTGATGCGGTCAAGCCCTGAATCAAAATTGCGCAACGGATAACTGGGGAGGGGAGCTTGAGAGAGCTACCTAGAGAGCGTGCCCTTTCTGTACGATACTAGGCAAGGGGCTGGAGGGCTCACACGCTGATGTGTGGGTCCCTGCATTCTATATCTTCTATTTTTTAAATGAAATCCTTTAACTTGACTTCTTTGTGATTTTTAAGGTATGTTAAAGATTGATGACAGTTGATTTCCTATTTATTTTAAGCATTATCACACGACTTTACACCGATAGCAGCAATTGTTTCAGTTTACAAATATTAAAATTTTACAACTTATAGCTCGGGTATATTATATACTAATCTGCACGCACATTTCTACGGGTAAGACGGAATTGCGTTGGCCAAATGTATACCACTGAAGTCGCCCAATATTTTACATAGGACATTCACTATGTGAGGAAGATGACGGGCAAACTGGGGAACAGATATTGTAACACAGGGGGTCAAATTTCCGGAATTAAACGAGCACATTTATTACCTTACACAATCCGAAGCTGGAAATAAAAGAATTAGTACAAATATTCAAATACCTCTCTTCCATGTGTGAACATTGAGACAGACGCACTGAGGGCACGTCTGCTCACTTACCCGTCTCCTGTAACCCTCCTAGAATCTGGCGGGCACCCGGAGGTCCTCCTGGGCCCCGGTGGAGGGGGTGGTCGAACCACTTGGCCGTGACCAACCTCTCCACCCCAAATCTTGTGACACTGGAAAGTCTTTGAGTTTTACCTGCCTCTGCTGTCTCTCTGGTCCACTACCCAGGAGTAAGGTTGGCATACTATACTACAGAACTACTTCCCAACAAAGATTTGGCCACGCTTTACGGAAAGGTGTGAGGAGGATTAGGAAAGTTCATGTGCAGATTCACATTCACGTACAAGAAATGCATAATACGCGACACATATAAATACGTATTATGAAGCCTGACACATTTCTTTCCACCCGTCCACATGGGTCCTGTTGCACCCGCGGCCAGCCGCGTCGTGTAATAAAATTGGCTGCGGAGCTGCCTGTGTTTCTATTTCCCGGTGCGAGCGAGCAGCGAAACCGGCTGCTTATAGAGCGGAAACTACTGTACCGTTTCAAATTTTATGCTGTTGGAACGTGAAGTTAGTATTTTTAGTGTTCTGACGCGTCACAAGAATTGGGTGGGAAGTCATCATACTACCATTCCTGCACCCAAATTACACATGTCTAGCCCTAAGTGGAGGATAGGTTTGATGTAGGGAATCGTGATTTCAACGCATTGGCGAGTATGTCCGACCATAAGAGGGGTAGATTCATTTCCTAAATACCTGAACAATATACGGACTCAAGTATTCAACTAGATCTGCTGAAGTTAACAAACATGTCAGGCAATACTGCCGTAACATCATGGATACGCAGAATGTCTTCTCATCGGCTCCAGTAAGTAGATCATCACGTGTTCTATGTCGCATTTTCGACTCCGGCGCTTATTACTGTACACCAACCCATATTGATGATGTGTTTCCATCCCTTTCCTCTGTGGGAGCACTGTTGATTATCATATAGTGTCGGACGCCTCTGCTTTGTAAGACTTGTTTGAGAGTGCCTTGGTGGGATGCAGTACCTTCCAGAAGCAGCGAATGAAAATACCTGGAGTCTGTTCTCGAATATGACTGGCTGAAAGATCAAAATGTCAAAAAATTTACTAAAACTGGGGAGACTCGAAACACCTAACTGATGTGAGTGTGGACTTATCTTAATATTTTTTGGATGGTATACACGCATAAACCATAACTGCACAGCTTGTCTGAGAAGTGTATGTATTGGCGTGTTAAGTTGCTGTGGTAAGTTGGGAGTGAACAGATTATGCTTGGTCGTAGGGGAGGTATAGATTATCTTTTTTCTGCAGTAAAGTGTGGTAGAGGTATGAACATTTTTACGAGGAAAGTTACGTCCTGTCATAAGGAGGATGTAGATTTAAGTTGGAAATTGATATTTCCAGAGCAACAGCCATCATGAAGAGGTATTTCTGGTACTTTGCTCATTGTTGAATGACATCAGACTGACACTGAATTGTAGCTACAATGATAAATATGTGGCTGGTTTCCTAGGAGAAATGCCCTTGGTGTACGGGCAGGTGGAAGAGGTAGTAGATGATTGGGACAAATGGACATTTCTCGGTTAAGGCGTGAGCCAGCAATGAATCTTGCGAACCGGCCAGGCAGGCTATGATGATATGGTTGACCTAATCTTGTCGCCCTCTGGGTGGGTAAATAGCGAACTAGTACTCCGTATGTGATGGGCAGCCTTTGTGACCACATTTGTTGTGAATATTCTCCAATTTTTATGTGTAAATTTGAGAAGACTCAATATACGCGGTCTATTCGGAAAGTAAGGGAAGATAGGTCGTGAAATGGAAACCACAGTTTTATTTGCAACAGTTAGCTACAACTTTCAGCTACTTATCTCCATAGTCGCCGATCAGACTTAGACTTTTGTCGTAGCGTTGTACCAGCTTTCCAATACCCTCAATACCCTCGTTATAGAAGGCAGCCGCCAGTGCTTTCCACCAGTTCCCTACGCTGGCCTACAGCTCGTTGTCTGTGCCAAAATGTAGTCTTCATAGCCAGCGGTTCATGTGAGCAGAGATGAAACTCAGAGGGAGACAGTTATGGGCTGTATGTGGGTAATCAAACATTTCCAATTGAGAACGATGCAGGAGCACTTCATTGCCCCTGCAGAATGCGGCTGAGAATTTTCTTGAAAAAGAAACCGCACGACAGTTATGTAATGTTGGTTGCATAGATTCAGGCGAAATTTCTCACCAGGCCCTCGTAATTGGCGGGTGACACTATTGTTCTAGGTATCTTTATGTGCTCCCTTTGTGCTCAGGACTAAAACGAAAGACGTAAAGCGATCGATGGGCATACTAGAGACACTGCCCAACACACCTGTGCAAAACTTCATCGGATTTTCACTGTGGTTTCAATTTCGCTGCCGATAGTTCCTTACTTTCCGAATAACCCTCGTAGAAAATGTCTCTGATGGATAGTTTTTCCTCCAACGTAAATTGATCGGTTAACAGCTCGTCGGTCCTGGCGGCTGTCTCCCCAGCCTCTGAGCATCTGGTATGCCTGGCGTGTGGATGGCCAGGAAAGTGGGGTCTGAAGGCGACTGGTCGTGGTGGCCTACAGGAGTTTCCGCAATCTTCGATGTCTAACCGAGGGAACTGCTTTCGAATGGATCATGCTTTAAGTGACCTGTCCGTGTGGCGACGGCTGTTGCGTGTGGTGCTGAGTGCTTCTCAATACACCGGAAAGGTTGAGTTGAATTTGTTTAAATTGGATTTATTGTTGCTACTATCCTATCACGTAGTAGTCCCTTTTCCTTTCTTCTTCTTCGTGTTGTAGCAGAAAGAACGAACCAGGGAATTCTCCAGTACTTTGAAAAATGCATTTAGTAGACCCTTAGGTGGTTGGGAATTACACAACCGCCATGGCATAACGCCCACCGAAATTTGAAATTACAACTATCGTTGTATCATTTTGGCCAGCACCACTACCAGTCACGAATTTAAATTGACATTTGATCAATTTATAGTGGTGCTGCAAGCACACACCAGTCAAACCTTTGCCCTATCTCCTACAAATTGTTTAAGGATATAGCGCAATTGAGCTGAAATCTGAAATTCTCACTATCATTTTCTGAAACCTCCAATCTAATGGATTTCTTGCCAAACAATCTAACCTTGCAAGTATCTTCCAATAAGAGGTAAGGCAAACCCAAAAGGGGAAGAGTAGGGTATGGAAACTGGGTGGTAGTGGGCTATAATCCTGAATAGCTCCAAAATTTCCTGTGAAACCTGCACATGTGATGTGGTGCAGTGCGAGCGAAGATGTGATTGAGGAGGTTTATTGCCAGGCATGTTTAGTGTTGTCTGTAACAATGTAATTACCTCGGTTAGCGTTTTATGTTGACGTCGATTTTATGGCGGTATTCCTTGTGCAATCAGAAAAGGGACTATATTTATGTATTTAATTACTTCTTTTTGATGTATTTTACACGACCTGTATCTTCCGAAATTACATAATCAGCAGTGAATGATAAGCTGTTCTCGCTGAACAAAGAGATCCAACTCCTGTGAACGGATATGGAAACTGAATTTTATAAATAAATCATATGTTATTATGCCCTCTGAAATGTAGTTGAATTTCCTGTCGTGGAATTCTTACAGTTCACCAGCTCAGCACAGTCTGAGCGACTTTTCCTGTCAGTTTTTTCTAGGGGCTTGGGGAGGGAGAGAGTGAGAGGGGATTGGGATGTCCTCTGGTGGTGGTGGTGTTGTGCTCCAGCTTTGTCGATCCCTCCATGTCAATGTGAAGACAGACACGAAAATCTTTCAACACGACAACACCTCCACCAGTGTAATTACTTAATTTGGATATGTAGTGGCTGGGTGTGAGATTTTCCAGCAAAATGAAGAGATCAGACCCTGAAAATTCTATTTTATAGGTAAACAGTGTATCCTCTGCTGTGTAATTGACACTGATCTCAATTTCACATCATGACAACCTTCCTCTCCAACAAGGCTTAACCTTTTCCGCATCACATTTCTAGGGTGGGGAATCTAGGGGAGGGGGCAAGAGGTGGGGATAGCTGGGTTTTCCTTGAGGACGAGATGTATTTAATTGAACAATTTAATGAATTAGGCAGTTAATTTAATATTAAATGTGTACATGCGTTGGTTCGGTGGGGGAAGGTTGTGGATTTCTCAAACCGGTGGGGGCAGAGGAGGAGGAGTATGGTTCCTCAGAAGGATGGTTTACCCCCAGGGGGTCATAAATCAACCCATAGGGGATCATGTACAACTTAGAGAAACAATATATTGAGGTCATAAGTCAATCAGCTCTCACAGTTTAATTAATTAGTATATCAATTTGATATCAGATGTATCTCAAGACCCACTTTGCTCTGTCAGTCCCATTTCATTCAAAGGTCACATTTATCTACCTGCGAAAGGTAGCACATAAAAACATTTTCCATCGGTCCACGTATTGAGATCGGACGAATATCGTGAATGTGCTGGTCCCCTGTCTTAGATCCCGAGTGCAAGAAATATTCCTCTTTTTACGGAAGGTCTAGTGGAACACGTCCTCGAAGGAAATGTCATAATAGCTTTCTACATTATTAATAAATTTCTATAAAACTATTGCAGATAGCCAGCTGTAAGTTTATGGCAGACATTCTCATGAAGCCGAGAAGCGTTAAAACACTGCCACTTTCATACAATAATTATCAAGAACTGAAGACCCTTGTTCGACACAACACTGACAATACGTTATGTACACACGCGTAGCATCAGCTCGACCGAATAATGACACCATGCTTCCAGAATACAACGTACTCAGGTACTGATGCCAGCGTTTATCCGTGGGACCCGATATTTAGCGAACAAAATGTAATTACATGTAGTGGTTGCAGGTCAACATGTTGAGCTTATATTGACGTAGTGACGTCTGTTTAGTGGCACCAAATCAACGAAGTGTAGCGTTTTTCATTCCGATAACATTTGGTGTGTTGAATTGTGTCATCAGTTTATCTCCCTTTTACTGGCAACTACTGCTAGAATCGTTTGACGCTCTCTAAACAAATCCACCTTTCTCACAACTTGTTAGCGAAAACAATATTCTCTGTTTCTCTTGGACAGTCAACATTACACGTGCATGTGTTGTCTGAGCAGTTATTTGTTAACTTGCAGCACATGGTTGGCAACTGGGAGAAGTAAATGCTCTGAAGGGGGTGTGGTGTCCCGTGAGATGCAGGAAAACAGCTTGCTACTATGTCTATTGCTATATATTTGAGGCCATGGATACAATTTATTACTTATTAATAACCGTAATTGAATTTTAGTTCTAAGAACGTTATTGCCTCTGTTATAACCTTTTTGCTAATATTTATGGAATATTCCTTTGGTGCTTGGAGGATAACTGACATATTGGAAAACTGAATGTACAGTATTAATGTTCGACATTAATATATAATTAGTAGTTCATTATGTACCAATTTTCGTTCTTTTCTACTACGAATACTGTAGCCAGCATGCTGTCCAAAAGTAAAGATAAGATTCCACCTTTAGAACAGAGTGCAAATTATAGGATTTCCCGAAATCCGTGTGACAAATTATATATAGGTCAGTCAGGCAGTGCCATAACTGCTGGACTAACTCCGCATGAAAGCAATTGGAGAATGAAAAAGATAGATCGCTAAACATACTCTGAATGAAGGTCATTTTTATGAAATGAAATGCGATGTTATCCATAGATGAACTTCAAGGCATGAAATTAACATTACTCGAAATAATGAACGTTAAAATACAACAATCATACAGTCCTGACCTGTTTCTTAATGCTCAAACACTGTTCCATTACTCATCTCTGCTAGAGTAACAGGAGCCACTTAATATTTTTCTTAGGCTGGATTATGCGCTTGTTGTAACTGTTTCCCATCCACATTCCATAGATTCCCTTTTCACCTCTGTTCCGTCCCCCCCCCCCCCCCCCGCCCTCCTTTTCTCCTGCACGTGAATCGCTTTCATCATTCTGTCCGTGTAACATAATAGCCATTACCCACTCGTACAAAATATTTGGATTATACATTACGGTACTTTTAGTCGTTGAGTATACTGCAGTTTAAGATTTATTTGTTCAAAGCTTCTTTGGTTCAAACATGGTTCAAATGGCTCTGAGCACTATGGGACTTAACATCTGAGGTCATCAGTCCCCTAGAACTTAGAACTACTTAAACCTAACTAACCTAAGGACATGACACACATCCATGCCCGAGGTAGGATTCGAACCTGCGGCCGTAGCGGTCGCGCGGTTCCAGACTGATGCGCCTAGAACCGCTCGGCCACATCGGCCGGCAAAGCTTCTTCGGATATCGTTGCGTGCACGATAGTGCGCCGTACCAATATCTTTCAATAAGAGTCGCACGAAAACGCGATTTTTGAGGAGGTTCTATCTCTGACCACAGACATAATGCCTCAGGTGTTTTAGATAGCTTTTGGTCTGGGGCCCTTTTGAGTATCTACCGGTAGAACGTGTATATTGTAGGTATGCTACAGTATAGTGTTAAAATTGAAACCTACCCATGAAAATTGGTTGGTTATTTTACATTTGGTCTCGTTTAGGGGGGAGGGGGCCTTGGGAGGCTTAAGAAAGCACCATTTATTTACGTGCAGTTCCCGAGTAAAACCCGCAAAGAACCGGTTGTGAAGATGTCTCTTTTATAATCTCCGATGATGGCAAATCATCAAAATTTTTACCATATGTTCTTCTGATGATACTCACAGGGAACTTGGAAACTTTTCTCGATATCATTAATTGTTGCTAGGTTTAATCTGCCGTAATTTTGCAGAACACCAAAAAAATTTGAGCCGTTTTTGCACCGTGGGCCGCAATTACCTAAAGAACTAACTATGAGAAACAGTTAAAATTATAACTGTACAGTATTCAGGGGATTATCTAAGAATATAATTATCTCGTTTTAGAAAATCTGTACCCGTTATCAAGATAAACCCGGAAAACATGACATCATTATCCTAGACCGCGATCAAGAGGTCAAAGTTACCGTATACATGCACGTAAAATATACAAATAACATCCCTTATAAGGCCAAAATATAGTTTTAAGTGACGTAGTGAACGCATAGCGTAGATTCTAGTAACATCGCAAGGTGTCTACGCATAGCATAGATTCTAGTAACATCGCAAGGTGTCTAAAGTATGTTTTAGTTAGCATTTTTACACGAATAAAACTTTATGACGTTCTGTTTCTGTATAATGGGCCCTTAACTCCCTTACAAATATGCCAAAAGCGGTACTCAGTGACAAAAAATAGACTGAAAAGGGCTTTTACATGAGTGAGAAGAGCTTAAAACGATTGCCAAAAGTTACGTAAGACTGGTAAGACTGTAAATTCAGTAAGATACGTCTAATAACATTTTTAGTCTTTTAGGATACAAGGCATAGACCAGGTATTTACGATTAATTGTGATCGATGAGCAAATATTCAGAAAGAAATGTAAAGCAAACAGTTCTGTATTATTATTGTATTAAGCGCAGTTATTTGTTGTTTACGTGTAAAATTATATAAATGTGTCGAAGTATACAAATAATCAAAACTTGACTGACCTATAGAATTCGTTTTATACAGGGTGGCCAGAAAAAGTCTAAAAAGGCTGTAAGGGTGTTACAGGGGGTGGTGTACTGAGAAATAAATGGTAAGAATAGAACTCGGTACTTCGCGTCTTTCCCAAGTTATTTAGCTTTTAAGTTAACTAATCAGGTCGTTGCGCACGCAATGTGAAGCACTTCCAAGCGCTAAAATGCGGTAATGCACAGACAGCTGTGGGTCTGGAAATTACCTTTTATTCATATGCTCGTTACCAGTTAGAAACTGATAAATTTATTCTAGCTGAGCAAAAGCTGCGAAGAACGCGTTTAGTGGCACTGCTTCTGGAAGGCTGTTCGTATTTGTATGCCCGACAAACTGAGTTGCTGATTTAAATACTAAATACCTCGAAACAATTATTTCTCAGGACAGCCTCCCCTGAGACACTGTTGAAAGCTTTTCAGCCAGTTTCTGACCAGCCTGCATAAGCAGCACACTTTTCTACAGCAGGGAAAGAGGGGATCCAGTGGAAAAATCACACTGTGGAAACACCAAGAAGCCGAATGTGTTCCTCTTGGAAGATCTCTGATAGGGATATGGGACACTTGTTGCCTCAATCCTCATTCCACTTTCGTCAACAAAAATTTAGGAATACACACACATTCCCGCTGTTTTGCGCTGAAAGATAGTACGAGAGAGACAGTCGCGATGGAGAAGAGAGAGACAGTGCCAATAGGAGAGAAAAACACAAGAGAAAGTGGCAGTCAAAGAGGAAGAGCAGTGGATGGAGGTAGCACCAGCGGGCGCAAGAAAGGGAGGACAGAGTGAAAATACAGATGAGTGGAGACGGTACACTGATGAGCCAGAACATTATGAATACTATAGATATAAATCCGTCCAGGCGATATCAGCGTCACGTGGCGTGGAATGACTGCTAGCAGACATACGCACGGTGCATGTAGTATCAGTGAGCGTGCTGTTCCGTGTAGAATAGAGAGGGCACGCGATCTGTCTCAGTTCGACCGAGAACAGATTGTAATGACCCGGAGGCTCTACAGGAGCATTTTGGAAATTGCTCGGCTTGTCGGAGGTTCGAGGAGTGCTGCGGTGAGTGTCTTCAACACGCAGCGAAACCAAGGTGAGACCACGTCCAGACACCGTGGGGTTGGGTGACTACCACTAATTAAAGGTGACGGACGTCGTAAGCTGGGCAGAATGGTAAAACAGGGCAGTCGAAGCTAACATCAGACTTTGATGCTGAGAGGAGCCCACACGGTGCACCGAACACTCCTAACGATGGGCCTCCGCAGCCGAAGACCCATGCACGTACCAATGGTAACACCACGACATCGGCAACTACAAATGAAGTGAGCACTCGATCATTGGCACTGGGTGTTCGTGAAGAGGCAGAGCGTTGCACGATATGATGATTACCAATACCTTCTTCATCATGCCGATGGGAGGGCGCGAATCCATCGCCTACCAGGGCAATAACTCATTGACACCGGCACTGCGGAACGGAGACAGCCTGACGGTGGCTCCATTATGCTGTGAGGAATATTCACGTAGGCATCCATGGGTGCAGTGGAGCTCGTGCAAGACACCTTGACGGCCAATCAGTACAGTACATTGGTTGCACACCAGGTACACCGCGTCATGATGATCGTGTTTCCATATGGCAGTGGCCCTTTTTCAACAAGACAAAGCCTGTAATAGAAGAAGCTTCGTGATGATCTTTCCATTGGACTCCGGAATAGTCCCCCATTCGTAACTCTGGGAGGGGACTGCCAAAGGGGAGGTGACCATAAGACAAAGATTGACCAACCAACGAAAGGATAAAGTTCTACCACTGGGGGCGTGGAATGTCAGAAGCTTGAACGTGATAGGGAAGTTAGAAAATCTGAAAAGGGGTATGGAAAAGCTCAATCTAGATATAGTAGGGGTCAGTGAGGTGAATACCTAGGCTGAGGCTTTCCATTTCCTTTTTCAGATTTTCTAACTTCCCTACCACGTTCAAGCCTCTGACATTCCGCGCACCGACTCGTAGAACATTACCCTTTCATTAATTGGTCAATCTTTGTCTCATTCTCACCTTTCCTTCGGCAATCCCCTCCAGGAGATACCCATGGGGGACTATTCCTGAGTCTTTGCCAGTGGAAAGACCATCATGAGACTTCTTCAATTACAGGCGTTATCTTGTTGAAAAATGCCACTGCCGTCGGGAAACATGATCGTCATGACGCGGTCTACGTGGTCACAGGAGTATAGAGTAATAACAACAGCAGTAGTAAATGGTATAACGGGAGTAGGACTCGTTATGAATAGGAAGGCTGGGCAGAGAGAGTGTTACTGTGAACAGTTCAGTGTTAGAGTTTTTCTTATCAGAATCGACAGAAAACCAACACCGACAACGATAGTTCAGGTAAACATGCCGACGTCACAAGCTGAAGATGAAGAGATAGGGAATGTATGTAAGGATATTGAAAGGATCATACAGTACGTAAAGGGATTTGAAAATCTAATAGTCAAGGGGGACTGGAATGCAATTGTTAGAGAAGGAGTTGAAGAAAGGGCTACAGTAGAATATTGGATACGGACATGGAATGAGAGAGGAGTTCTGTAATAAATTTCAATTGGTAACAGCGAATACTCTGTTCAAAGAATCATAAGAGGAAGATTTCAGTTGGATTACATCATGGTCAGACAGAGATTCCGAAATCAGATACTAGATTAGAAGGCGTATCCGGGAGTAGATACAGACTCAGATCACAATGTAGTGGTAAGAAGAGTAGGCCGAAGTTCAAGAGATGAGTCAGGAAGAATCAATATGCAAAGAAGTGGGGTACGGAAGTACCAAGAAATGACGTTTGAAGTTATGTAAGGCTATAGATACAGCGATAAGGAATAGCTCAGTACAACTGAAGAGGAATGGACATCTCTAAAAAGGGCCATCACAGAGGTTGGAAAGAAAAACATGGGCACAGACAAGGTAACTGCGAAGAAACCATGGGTAACAGAAGAAATACTTTAGTTGTTAGATGAAAGAAGGAAGTACAAAAATGTTCAGGGAAATACTGATGTACAGACATACAAGTCATTGGGGAATGAAATAAACAGGGAGTGGAGGGAAGCTAAGGCGAAATGGCTGCAAGAAAAATGTGAAGAAATCGAAATAGAAATGGTTGTTGGAACGACAGACTCAGCATACAGGGAGGTCATAACAGCCTTGGGTGAAATTAAAAGCTAGGGTGGTAACATTAAGAGTGCAACTGGAATTCCTCTATTAAATGCGGAGGAGAGAGCGAATAGGTGGAAAGACTACACTGAAGACCTCTGGGAGGGGGAAGATTCGTCAGATGTGATAGGAGAAGAAGTGGGAGTCGATTTAGAAGAAATAGGGGATCCAGTATTAAAATCAAAATTTAGGAGAACTTTGAAGGACTTAAGATCAGATAAGATAGAGGGGATAGATAACATCCCATCAGATTCTAAAATCATTGGGGGAAGTGGCATCAAAACGACAATTCACATTGGCGTGTAGAATGTATGAGTCTGATTTTCGGAAAAATATCATCCACAATTCCGAAGACTGCAGGAGCCAAGATGTGTGGGAATTATCGCATAATCGGCTTAAAAGCTCATGCAGTCACTTACAAGAATAATATACAGGAGAATGGAAAATTGAGGGTGTGTTAAATGACGAAAAGTTTAACTTTAGGAAGGTAAAGGCACCAGAGAAGCAATTCCGACGTATCGGTTGATTATGGAAGCAAGACTATAGAAAAATCAAGACACGTTCATAGGATTTGTCGACCTGGAAAACGCATTCGACAATGTAAATTGGTGCGAGATATACGAACTTCTGAGAGTAATAGCGATATGCTACTGGAAGAGACGCGTAATACACAATATGCACAAGAGCCAAGAGGGAATAGTAGGAGTGGATGAGCAAGAACGAAGTGCTCGGATGAAATACTGTGTGAAGCAGGAATGTAGTCTTTCACCCCTACTGTTTAATGTGTACAACGAAGAAGTAGTTATGGGAATAAAAGAAAGGTTCAAAGATGGAATTGTACGACAGTCTAATGAGTACAGAAGGTGGATTGAGAGTAACAAGAAGGAAAACGGAAGTGATGAGAAGCAGCAGAAATGAGATTAGAGAGAAACTTAACATCAGGATTGATGGTCAGCAAGTAAGATGAAGTTACGGAATTTTGTTACCTAGGCAGCAAAGTAACCAATGACGAACGGAGCAAGGAGGACATGAAAAGCAGACTAGCAGTAGCAAAAAGGGCATTTCTGGCCAAGAGAAGCCTACTACTATCAAACATAGGCCTTCATTTGAGGAAGTAATTTCTGAGAATGTACACTACGTGATCAAAAGTATCAGGACACCTGGCTGAAAATGACTTACAAGTTCGTGGCACCCTCCATCGGAAATGCTGGAATTCAGTATGGTGCTGGCTCACTCTTAGCGTCGATAACAGCTTCCACTCTCTCAGGCATACGTTCAATCCGGTGCTGGAAGGTTTCTTGGGGAATGACAGCCCATTCTTCACGGAGTGCTGCGTTGAGGGGAGGTATAACGTCGGTCGGTGAGGCCTGCCACGAAGTTGGCGTTCCAAAACATCCCAAAGGTGTTCTGTAGGATTCAGGTCAGGACTCTGTGCAGCCCAGTCCATTACAGGGATGTTATTGTCGTGTAGGCACTCTGCCACAAGCCGTGCATTATGAACAGGTGCTCGATCGTGTTGAAAGATGCAATCGCCATCTCCGAATTGCTCTTCAACAGTTGGAAACAAGAAGGTGCTTAAAACATGAATATAGGCCTGTGCTGTGATAGTGCCAACCAAAACAACGAGGGGTGCAAGCCGCCTCCATGAAAAACACTACCACACCATAACACCACCGCCTCCGAAGTTTACTGTGGGCACTACACACGCTGGCAGATGACGTTCACCGGGCATTTTCCATACCCACACCCTGCCAGCGGATCGCCACATTGTGTACTGTTATTCGTCGCTCCACACAACGTTTTTCCACTGTTCAATCGTCCAGTGTTTACGCTCCTTACACCAAGCGAAGTGTCGTTTGGCATTTATGGGCGTGATGTGAGGCTGTTGAGCAGCCGCTCGACCATTAAATCCAAGTTTTCTCGCCTTCCGCCTAACTTTCATAGTACTTGCAGTGGATACTAACGCAGTTTGGAATTCCTGTGTGATGGTCTGCATAGATGCTTTCCTATTACACAATAAGACCTCGTTCACCTGTCGGCGGTCTCTGTCAGTCAACAGACTAGGTCGGCCTGTACGCTTTTGTTCGGTACGTGTCCCTTCACGTTTCCGCTTCATTGTCACATCGGAAACAGTGGACCTAGGGATGTTTGGGAGTGTGGTCATCTCGCTTACAGACGTATGACACAAGTGACACCCAGTCACCTGACCACGTTCGAAGTCCGTGAGTTCCGCGGAGCGCCCCACTCTGCTCACTCACGATGCCTAATAGCTACAGCGGTCACTGATATGAAGTAGGTGGTAGCACAATGCTCGTAATATGAAAAACGTCCGTTTTTGGTGGTGTCCGGATACTTTTGATCACAGAGTGTATGTTTGCGGCACAGTTTTACAGTTTTATGTTAGTGGAATATCGGAGTAGAAGAGAAGCGAAGCATTTGGGACGTGGTGCTACAGACGAATGTTGAAAATTAGGTGGACTGATAAGGTAAGGGATGAGGACGTTCTGCGCAGGATCGAGGAGGAAAAGCCAAGGAAAAGATACAGGATGATAGGATATCGATGAAGGTGTCAGGAAATGACTTGGCAGGCGAGCATTCACCTTTTATTGTTCACAATATTTGTTAAAGTCAATCAACAGAAATAACAATTACCATAAACTTTAAGTGAGAGAACATTTGCACACGAAGCCCATCAGTTGGCTTTCAATACTAAAACAAGTACAACAACTTTTCAAATGAGAAAGATAATACCTTAAAAAAGGGTAACTTTACACATGAACTGTGAATAACTGTATTTTGTATTAACAATTAGTGGATAAATAAAATTTATAATAATAAACTCCCAGTCAGAGCACATTTATACATGAAGTCTATCAGTTGGCTTTAGTTACTAACGATTGTATAACAACTTTTCAAATGAGAAAGGTAATACCTTTCCATAGAAAATAGAAAACACTGCACTCCAAAGGGCTACCGTAAGTTCAATTTGAAATAGTTTAAAACCTTGGCCAAATATATTCATTTAAAATAAAGAGTAACCTTACATACGGACTCCCATCTAGACACGCAATTATGTACATCAGACACCTATCTTAAAATTGGTTTCCAACTCATGTCATTTACCAAGTCCGGGCATGATCGTCCTGCGCAGCGGCCAACACGGTCTACGCCTGGTTGTGCGGTTCGGGCCCTATTTATCGGCCCGACCGAGGGCACGGAGTACAGTAGGTACGTCCGACTTCACTTGCCTGGCGCTCCTGCCCCCCCCCCCCCCCCCCAGACGGTTAGTTCAGAGGGCTGTTATTGGGTGCACCTGGCTCTTAACGGAACGTTCAGTTTTGTCGGATTCAAGAACAAGCGAGAACCCTAAGGTGTAGGACAGGCCCACCACCCAGGCACAGTTGTAGAACAAATTGTCAATTATAGTCCAACAAATCGCGCTTGCTGACGCAGCAACAACACGATACAACGAAATGTCTCAAACAGTGCTATGTCAAAAAAAGCAAAATAAATCACTTAAAACAACGTTAAATAAAAAGGCATAGCAACGGTATCGCAAGAGTTAAAACAAATTGAGAATGCTAAATTTAGCTTACAAGAAACAATTAAAGACAGTCAGGGTTGAGATATTTTAAGTAACCGATTGAGCTCACTTCCACACGTAATTTTCCCCTAAAAACACCAAAAGATATTTTATTATTAAGATGATCGAGCACTTGGAGGATGACGACATTCAAACCTCTGCACAAGTGTCTCAATGATTTAGCGTACTTTGGTGTATCATACAGTTCAAGATCCACCAGATTGTCTGGAACAAACTAAACACTCAGTTTTAAAACATTATGCACAATACGCCCCCCCGGCTAGGTTGGTAAGGCCGAATGCCGACGCTGCTAGACACCAAGCAACAAGAGTACCATCAAAATGGTGCAACAAATAGCGTAGGGTCCGACCACATCATGGATTATTAACAGATTTTCATAACTCAGTGTCGCTAATAGTTTGTCTCAGGTGAGGTACATTTGAAATACGCAATGCAGAAAGCGCATGGCCAGTGAAAGACACAAAGATAATGATGTCACCTTCTTATCGAGTCAATGAAATAATTGTCCAACAGCATCAGAGAAGTAGGTAGCCACTACAATCTACCAATAAAAAGTAATAGGTTAACGGCTGTATTATCCCTTCCTGTCTGTGGTTATTAATTATTATTCTTATTAAGTGAAACACAGGAAAGGGATATTACAAGAAATATATTGATTCGTAGGTGGCCCAAGATAAATATCAAATTATGTTTAAAATGAGTGCCAGGTTCCCTACAAATTATTTCAAATGCTTTCGGCGAAATGTAATGCAGGCTAAATTCACTGACCTAGAATAAATCGTATCTTTGAAAGAATGCATTTTTGACGAAATAAAATTAGTGAAGCTTTTCACTTTAGTTAATTGAATAACTTGAAATGATTCTTTCTGCTCCAGCTGTGGTGATATTTTACACAGGAAAATAAATTTAAATGCGCCGCGTAATGGCGGCCAATTGTTGCCAGTCAAAGATCACCGCTGCTCGCTTCGCAGAAACTGAAAAAATGCTACATAACTTCTTGCAATTATTAATTCAGGAAGAATTGTTTGCACGGGTTCTTTAAGTAAGACAATGCCCTCACTTTTTGTAAATATATTTCCATAAAGCACAGAATACACACTTGAATTATTCGCTACGTTCGAGAACAAAAGGTACAAAACCTACCGCAAGCGTACCTTACATACAGCAGCAGAAATGATTTGACTCGAAGTGATTTTAAATATCTTTTTTCTCTTATATATAATGACAAAGATAATGCTAGTTTCGAGAACGTTATGCACTACGATCTCATCTAATGTAAATAATGTCTTTTTATAACATTGCAATCGATATAGTCTTTCTTTGAAGCTAATTTAATAGATTTTCATAATTAATTTGTCGTTTATGTCCATATAATATTATTCAGAGTCCTTTTAATATTTACCTCAAATATATTGGCTTGAATATTTCAAAAGGGACGCTATATGGCAGTAGAGGGACAACCTTTGCATCACCCCAATCTCCATTGTTGCCAAATTTATTCAAGATGGCGGCGATGACGTGATCCAAGATGGCGGCTTGAAGACTTGGCAACAGCGCATGACATCATCCAAGATGGCGGATTTTGAGGGGAAAATAGGCCAATTGTGCTACGCCCACTAACCTAACCTCAAGAAAAAATGATGGGAAGTTTGAATTTTTATGGGAAAACAGCCCAATTGTGCTACGTCCACCAACCTAAGCCTCCAGAAGAAAAAAGGGCGGGAAGTTTGAATTTCAGCAGGATAATGCATGAAAAAACCGTACTCATCTTTATTATTATTATTGATTATCATTTATTAACATTCATTATCATTTATTAACATTCATTATCATTTATTATTATTTATTATCATTTATTATTATTTATTATCATTTTTATTATTTATTATTATTGGCCTGCCTCCGCTAGAAAATTCCCTCCAAATTCAAATTCCAACATGATAATGGCTGCAAAACCTTATTTTTGTTTATTATTATTCATTATTATTCATTATCATTTATTAACATTAATTATCATTCACTGTCATTTATTATCATTCATTATCATTTATTATTATTATTATTATTTGTTATTAGAAGCCTACCTCCACTAGAAAATTGCGCCAAATTCAAATTCCAACACGATTATGTCTTGAAAACTGTACTTCTATTTATTATTATCATTTATTATTTATTCAAGATGGCCGATTTTCTCGTCGAGATGGCCATTTTCCTTACATCCATAACAAAAATCTATCACAAGCTCAAATCCCAACACCATAATTGATTACACATACGAACTTTCTCCGTCACTTATCTTTTTTCACTGGTAGCCTATCAGAAGAAGAATTAAATGATCTGCTGAACAGAATGAACAGTCTAATGAGTACACAGTATGGATCGAGAATAAATCGGAGAAAGACGAAGGTAATGAGAAGTAGTAGAAATGAGAACAGCGAGAAACTTAACATCAGGATTGATGGTCACGAAGTCAATGAAGTTAAGGAATTCTGCTACCTAGGCAGTAAAATAACCAATGACGGACGCAGCAAGGAGGACATCAAAAGCAGACTCGCTATGGCAAAAAAGGCATTTCTGGCCAAGAGAAGTCTACTAATATCAAATACTGGCCTTAATTTGAGGAAGAAATTTCTGAGGATGTACGTCTGGAGTACAGCATTGTATGGTAGTGAAACATGGACTGTGGGAAAACCGGAAGAGAAGAGAATCGAAGCATTTGAGATGTGGTGCTATAGACGAATGTCGAAAATTAGGTGGACTGATAAGGTAAGGAATGAGGAGGTTCTATGGAGAATCGGAGAGGAAAGGAATATGTGGAAAACACTGATAAGGAGAAGGGACATGATGATAGGACATCTGCTAAGACATGAGGGAATGACTTCCATGGTACTAGAGGGAGCTGTAGAGGGCAAAAAGTGTAGAGGAAGACAGAGATTGGAATACGTCAAGCAAATAATTGAGGACGTAGGTTGCAAGTGCTACTCTGAGATGAAGAGGTTATCACAGGAAAGGAATTCGTGGTGGGCCGCATCAAACCAGTCAGTTGACTGATGACCAAAAAAAAGCCTATCATAATCGCGTCGAATAATAAACTGCTCTTATAGTGTCGTAAGTCACGTCCTTTGATTTTGCAGGGGGAAGGGACTGAAGACTTTATTTCAAGCAGTACGGTCATCACTTGTTCTCCAACACAGTCAGCACAGACATCTTTGATATCGCAGTGCAGTTGCCACGACGTTCGCGCTCCAACTGAATTAGTTCAAATCCTCGCCACCCCCTGGCCAGCGCGCAGAGACACTGCCGACGACTGTCACGTGAGGCGGCCGCTCGCGCTGGACTGCCGGTACCCTGAGGGGGCGAGCCCAGCGATCACTCCCACGTCGTAAACATGTTTTCGCTGGACACGCTGGAACTTGCTGAGTTTGACGTCACAGCGGCCCTTTGTCAGCTCACCACATGTATTCGTCGCCTCCGCACGTTTCCCGCCAAAATTGTTGGCCTCTGGCTGAATCACACAGTGGTCAGCTGTTCCCAGCCACAGTTTTGGCGCCAAATTTGTTCCTGGGCACGTTCAAACCTGTCGATGCCGACCACTCACCGTCTACCACGTGTCCCTGTGCGAGCGAGAACACAGTGCTACACTTTTGGTGGCAAAGTTTGCTCGACAGTGGAATACGCCATGACTATATAACAACACGTTTGGTCCACACTAGAACGCTCGCTAATTGACTCGCTATCGCGTGCATGTAATAACTGTACAATTTCTGCGCCGCAGCCCCGCTTACGTCACACACTCTCCATACACGCAACGGACCTAGTCTTCTGTAAATACCAAAGTACTTAATTCCATTTCGTTTTTAATCATATTAAATAATTCAGTTTACAATTTCATATACATATGCAAAATTGTTCAACTACTTTTCGAGGACCAGACAGCCACCTCTTCGTAGGAACCAGCGCCGAGTTTGAATTCTGGCAGTAAAGAAAGGTCACTTCTGCTTTCTCTACCAACCTAACAAAATTGTTATAAATAAAGGGCACTTGTACTAACCTCAGCAACCCGACCGCCACATCCTCCTAGGAACCAGCGCCAAGTTTGAAATCTGCCATTAAACAAAGCTCACTGGCGCTTCCACCACCAACCTAACAAAATTGTTGCAAACCAAGCTCATCACTGCTAAACTAGGCCACCAGCACTCAACCTATTCGTACACGTTTCGCGTAAAAGGACTCACCCTGCACTAGACCCATTGATGGAGGAAGCAATTTACTTTATGTAGGAATGGAGTATATGTATCACACCTACGTGTTCCACACCATACAGACCTGCAAAACACTCCTACATAACTCATTTATAACGTTCTAGACACACGCTTGGTAATTGTAAACAGTTAAAAATAACTCATAGCACAGCCTACAGACATGCGAACCGCTCGTAAATAATGCAAAACATTTACCTCCAAATAGCCAAACAACTGCTAATTTTAGGAAATAATTTCAGTGCATTGGCTGATGGAAGGATGAATGAGTGTACTTTATTTATTTGCGACATATCTTTTTGAAACTTTTACTTCTCATAGGTTTCGATATGTAAGGCTGACATAAGGCAGTTTCTGAACTCCAGTAGTGCACTACACTTGGCAACACAACCACACCCATCAAGATATTCATTCCAATCCAGACCTGTAACTCCTCTACAGATAAATTTGTCCCGTTATTTGTCTACTCACTCACATTCTGACAAGAAGCCTTCCGCGAGGCGTGCATGTACATAGAGATACAGAGAACAGAGCAAGCGCTATCCGAATGTGGAGGTGACTGGATACGCCTTGGTTGCATTTAGAGACAATTTTAGAACACAGAACGATAACTTATGTCGCGGTGGCATGGATGGATCTGACATAAAATCGAAAGAAATACGAAAACTGATTAGCGCATAAATATAAACTAACCTAATTTACACCGAAATGCGGTGAAAATGAGAACGTACTTGCTTATCTTCTGGTTTGCAGGGGGCAATTTGTACATGGAGTCAAGTATGCGGCAAAAAGAGGAATGCAGGAAACCGATGACGTCGAAGCGAGCGGAATAAACGAAGACAGTCATTTTTTTCTCGTTGAGTTCGTATTATAGTGTATGTCTACTGAGGTAGCAGTGATACACGCGAGTTGAATACTCTATTTGATGCTTTTCAGGAGGGACAGAGAATCATTCACGTCTAAACTTACTCACATCTGTGTTAAATGATAATATAGGGTGTACAGGATGATCGATTGAGACAGAGCTGCAACTAGGTACGATTCAAACGTTGACTCATTTATTCTAGAGAAGGACAAGTTGCTGAAGGTACACTCCTGGAAATGGAAAAAAGAACACATTGACACCGGTGTGTCAGACCCACCATACTTGCTCCGGACACTGCGAGAGGGCTGTACAAGCAATGATCACACGCACGGCACAGCGGACACACCAGGAACCGCGGTGTTGGCCGTCGAATGGCGCTAGCTGCGCAGCATTTGTGCACCGCCGCCGTCAGTGTCAGCCAGTTTGCCGTGGCATACGGAGCTCCATCGCAGTCTTTAACACTGGTAGCATGCCGCGACAGCGTGGACGTGAACCGTATGTGCAGTTGACGGACTTTGAGCGAGGGCGTATAGTGGGCATGCGGGAGGCCGGGTGGACGTACCGCCGAATTGCTCAACACGTGGGGCGTGAGGTCTCCACAGTACATCGATGTTGTCGCCAGTGGTCGGCGGAAGGTGCACGTGCCCGTCGACCTGGGACCGGACCGCAGCGACGCACGGATGCACGCCAAGACCGTAGGATCCTACGCAGTGCCGTAGGGGACCGCACCGCCACTTCCCAGCAAATTAGGGACACTGTTGCTCCTGGGGTATCGGCGAGGACCATTCGCAACCGTCTCCATGAAGCTGGGCTACGGTCCCGCACACCGTTAGGCCGTCTTCCGCTCACGCCCCAACATCGTGCAGCCCGCCTCCAGTGGTGTCGCGACAGGCGTGAATGGAGGGACGAATGGAGACATGTCGTCTTCAGCGATGAGAGTCGCTTCTGCCTTGGTGCCAATGATGGTCGTATGCGTGTTTGGCGCCCTGCAGGTGAGCGCCACAATCAGGACTGCATACGACCGAGGCACACAGGGCCAACACCCGGCATCATGGTGTGGGGAGCGATCTCCTACACTGGCCGTACACCACTGGTGATCGTCGAGGGGACACTGAATAGTGCACGGTACATCCAAACCGTCATCGAATCCATCGTTCTACCATTCCTAGACCGGCAAGGGAACGTGCTGTTCCAACAGGACAATGCACGTCCGCATGTATCCCGTGCCACCCAACGTGCTCTAGAAGGTGTAAGTCAACTACCCTGGCCAGCAAGATCTCCGGATCTGTCCCCCATTGAGCATGTTTGGGACTGGATGAAGCGTCGTCTCACGCGGTCTGCACGTCCAGCACGAACGCTGGTCCAACTGAGGCGCCAGGTGGAAATTGCATGGCAAGCCGTTCCACAGGACTACATCCAGCATCTCTACGATCGTCTCCATGGGAGAATAGCAGCCTGCATTGCTGCGAAAGGTGGATATACACTGTACTAGTGCCGACATTGTGCATGCTCTGTTGCCTGTGTCTATGTGCCTGTGGTTCTGTCAGTGTGATCATGTGATGTATCTGACCCCAGGAATGTGTCAATAAAGTTTCCCCTTTCTGGGACAATGAATTCACGGTGTTCTTATTTCAATTTCCAGGAGTGTAGATTTTTTTTCCAGTATGCTATTTGGATGATTTAGTCACGTGATATAGCCAGCATTCTAGTCGTATGCGGCTACGTGTTCGGTATGTGGTTTAAAGCGCTGTCTACTTGCGATCGTTAATGGTGAACCCGTCGGTCATCAGAGGACTTCCATCTCGTGTGTGATGAAAGTTGACACATTCCTTTAAACGCACTTTGATTTACGCGATACCCACCCTGTCGCATGCTTGGTGTAAAATCGAGACTTCAGCGTCATAACTAAGTTAGCTGTGGGTATTTGTGAGGGGCTGTAATCATTGTGTACACACTTACCCGACAGATGGGTGTTTACAGAGTTGGTGACGGGATGACTTGTAATTTTCACATGTTGTACACTGCTGTTATACACATATCTTTGCTTGTAGGATGTACCAGCTGCTAATAACTATCATTTTTTATATAGACCTGATGGAGTAATAGTATTATTTCTGACTCGTGATCTGGTGTGATCATTGGGCACTAGAGTGTCCGCAGGGCTATATTCGGCTCCTATCATAGAAAGGAAAAGTTTTACGATTGGAGTAGAGATAGCTCAGCGTAGGGTGACCAGGGAGAAGGATGTATGTCTGACAGGACGGAAAAGTAAGCAGGTAAGGTTAATGCCAGTTTTTAAGTGCTGAACCTTATAGTCTTAGAAGTGTGTGTGTGTGTGTGTGTGTTAATGTTCTCTCTCTCTCTCTCCCTCTCTCTCTCCTACCGCAACCTTCTATGCACCGATCATGGACTCTAGAACAATACTTTACACATGATAGATTGGATGATTTGCTTAAAAATCTATCGAACTACATTGTGTATAAATATCGTTCCGTTCTTGTTCTTCCTAACTGTATGCTATTAAATTAAGGCACTTTTAAATCTGTTACTATAAATCTATATGGTGTGCTAAGCTCCTAGACTTGGTTACATTTCTAGAAATGTGGTGCACTTGGATGGGTTAGGACTAGGAAAGCTCTATTCAGTCAAGAGAGGTGGAGTGTAGCTCTATTCGTCTGCTCGGTTGAGGAATAATTAGGTAGCGATTTTGCGGGGTAGGTAGGCCAATGCCAAGGTGAGGATGGTCTTTTAACGTAAGAGGACTAGATAGCTCTGTGACCGCCATACGCAGAGGGATTGATCAAGTACTATGCGCGAGGTCTTAGAAATATGTATAGCTTTGTCTTGTATAATTTGATCGTCTTTATGTGTTCGAGAATTAAGTGTGAATGGACGTGATGAGCAGTCATCTATGAATGGTTGCAATGATACTTGCAAAGTAGAGGATGTATGGTTTAGCTACGATACTGAAATTAAGAAAACAAGCTGTCACATGATTGGCCAGTGTTGGACTTACTGTAAAATTATTCGTGATATCAGCTGTGATAGATAATATTACAGTAGATCAGTGGTGTCTTATCCATCGCATCTGTGCATTGGGTACGACATAATGATTGACTGACAATGCTTGCTTGACTTGTGGGACAAATTTTGGTTGATGGACTGCAATTTCTGGGGTTGCTAGCTCCGAAAACGGTGATCCCGTACTTGTGTGCAAAAATGACCAATCACTAGAAATGGAATGCAGAGTTATAAGCTATTCGGTCACTGCGACATTTGAGTTTAAATGTAGAGGTGGTGAATCACTTTCGAAGGAAGTCGCTACAACGCCAGCAGGCTCTTCTATTTTCCTTGTGTTGTGGCTGTCCTTTATTTAAAATCATTCAATGTTATGCTATCAACTGTAAGAATATGATTTACAAGGTGCAAGGTATAGTTTCCTATGAGAGGACGTGCATCAGTCCATGTTAATGTCAGTTTACAATCAGACAATGACCTCGAAGTCGTGGCAGAAAGACGAAATGCTCGGCAGTGTGCAAAAGCGTGTAAGAAAACACTGTTTGATCGAGGGCCAGAGGCAGCTTCTCATTCGCTTAGAGTATCGGTGATCAAACTTTAAAAGGGTCTCTGCAGTGTGTGTGTATATTTAATATGATCTTGTTCATATAGGCATCTGTAGTTTGAGGTGTTGGATTTGGCTAGCTGTTAGGAATTCTTGAATGGTTGCATTCTGAATTATTAGGGAGAGTATTGTGTATTACGTTTGTCCGCGCTGGAGATGGATCACATTGGTGCCTTCATAACTTTTCACTGTTTGATGGTAGAGGATAAAGATGATAGGGTGTTGAGGATCTGTTGTACTTGTACCTAGTTTGAGGCGTACAACATTGCGCGCATTACCGGCGAATGTTCAAAACAAGGTCCTGTTGTAGTAACTGAGATCGTTCTGTTTATAGATAGGTTGCAGAAGGTAATAGATACGTCTTTCTCCGACTTAAATTGCAGAGATCAGATGGGTGAAGATAAATGCATACTCATCTATGCTTAGAAAGGGAGAATGCTTTTTTATTATTAAGTGAGTTTTGGCTGGAGTGAATATGGTTTTATATATGCGAGTGGAAATTGTCAGCAAAGGGTGAATCACGTCGGGTTCGCTGGCTGGGGGAGACACTGTTTACATGTCCTGTTGGAGATGCAAGGGGGAGATAGAGATCTGCGCTGTTCAAGAATCCATTTGCGCACTGTATGTCGTTAGACAATAGCTGGAGAGCAGGTATAGGGAGAGCCCACTTCAGCATTTTGGTCCTGGGGCTGAGTGGATGGCTGTTTAGATGGACAGCTATGTGGCTTTGACATGCCGCCGCCGGCGCTCGGACACTCGCTTTGTAAGGCGCTATGGGATTAGTGTGAGCATTTAGTACTTGTTTCGGTGGTTATTGGATTAAGAACTGTAATATTGAAGGTCATGTCCTCAGCAGGACCGCTGTGTAATTGAGTAAGTGTGTTTACGTATTTGAAGATATGTTTTGCGAATGGTGATGTTAAGTTGATGGCGCAGTTTAGCTACCACTGTAAAAAAAAAAAAACAGCTGTCTGCTGCTGAAAGAAAGAAAGAAAGAAAGGGATGACGTTGTCCCCAGACCTGATGGATGAGTTATTAGATAAGAGTCTCTAAACGGCGGGGCGAGATTTTTTTTTTTTATGTGGAAATTTATGCAATCTATAGATAGTGATATTCGACCGCTAGTGACATCAGTTAAGAGCGGAAAAATAGGTACAAATCGAGCGCTGGCAGCACGTTGCGGCAATGGTAATAATATTTAATTGAAGGTGGAGGTGGTAAATATGGACCAGGCTTTGAATATTGGTGTGGGTGTCGTATGTGCTTGATGCTCTGTATACAAGTTTGACTCTTTAATTGCGTTTGGTATTTATGGGTGTGTGTAAAATTAATTTTACTGTTGAAAATGCGAGAAAGATGAGTTGATTGGTGTTTAGATAGAGGCTACGTTTGTAATTCGAAAAGAGGGGATGAGAATGGTAAATTGATTGATGGGCATGGTTTGTGGTGTGATATATGAGTGTCAAGATAGGGTTGAGGACGTTTGCGTATGTTGATGGTGGGACGGGTGTGAGGTTAGGTGCTGTGGGAGGTGTAAATTAGATCTTATTTTTAAAAAAATGTTGTAAAAAATTGTTCAAATGACTCTGAGCACTATGGGACTCAACTGTTGAGGTCATAAGTCCCCTAGAACTTAGAACTACTTAAACCTAACTAACCTAAGGACAACACACACATCCATGCCCGAGGCAGGATTCGAACTTGCGACCGTAGCGGTCGCGCGGTTCCAGACTGTAGCGCCAGAACCGCTCGGCCACCAGCGGCCCGCAAAAAATGTTGTAATGTAAGAATAATATTGAGAAGGTTTTAGATGGCTGGTCACGCGACGAGGCGAGAGAAGGGACGTGTAGTTATGTTTAGTTAAAGCGCCGTGTAATGTCGTGTGAGGAGCAATGCACAGTGTGCTACAGTGTCATAGGAGGTAAAGACATGTGCTGCTATGATGTGTCTAGTGTATGGAGGCTGCGCTTTGGAATTATGCAACGTTCGTATAAAGTTGACTTTCACCCGCGTTCGGTGGTCGCGGCTCGGGATCGCGGTCCTGGACGGTCGTATATGTGTGCTTTGACCGCTGACGAGCGCGTTGACCGCGCCAACTCACGCTTGTGGAAGCCGAGCAGGGGCTGTGTGAGGTCTGAAATCAGGCAGATGGGTGACTTCACGATCCTGTGGGCAGGGTGCGGAGTGGGGGTACCTGCGCACGTCTGCTGAGTTATTTTGCGAGCGGATCTGCAGGCTCTGCTATGCGTTATTAGGATAGTTTACGAGTACTGAGAGTATCTACACATCTGTGTGATGTATTATTTAGTAGCAGTTTGCTATAGTGTGTACTGAAATTATGATTGGGTGCGTGTTTTTGGGCTGTGCAACATGGCCCAGGGCACATCTGGGATTGGTGTTTTGTGATAGCGTGATAGATATACTGTATGGTTAAATAAGTTGTTCAAAAAAGTAGAGTGTTCTCAATGATTACACACGCCTGCAGCGCATATCAGAGTGATTGGTTTTCCGTCACCATCTCGGTTGCATGCGAGCAGTAAATGTTTTCCCGGCCGTGTTAATCGTGTGTGTCAACGAGCTATGAGCTATTCTGGCAATAGACGTGAAGGCAGGTCCACACCTGAGACGCCGGTGGTACACATGAGAAGAACAATGCAGCTTTCACATGTGTCGGCTGTCACGACCGTTCGGAAGCTGAACTTGGCTGGAGACTCTGGAACCCCCTTCCCCGCCGACCGCACGCGCGCGCGGCCTGCCTTAGAGCGTAATCTAAGGTGCATAGGCGATATCAATTTCTCCGGTGATAGGTGCGAATGCGACTGTGTTGTGATCATGTTTGGGGGAGGCCGAGCAGAGACTTTTGGTCGGTTTGGCAGCTGGTGGGTGTTTGGGCGCGTCTGTTGCACTATTTTGCGAGCATGTCTGTGCACTGTGCGGTGCTTTATTTGGAGAGTTTAAGAGTACAGAGCTCGTCTGCTGATATTGTGTACTGCATTATTTAAGAGTTGTTTGCTATTGTGTGGTGAAATTAGTAGTTGTTTACGTGTTTGTGGCCTGTGTCAGATGACCACAGCCGGATCATTGCGGGTGTTTTGTGACAAATATACTCCAAGACTAAATAAAAGGGCTCAAAATAAATAGGGTGCAGCACTTCCTTACTTCCCCGAGCAGCACAGTGCAGTCTGAGCTGTTTCTGCGCATTAACGGCAATCTGGTCAGAATGTGAGTGAGTAGACAAATAACTGGACAAATCCAGCGAAAACATGGTTACGACGTGGGAGCGATCGCTGGGCTCGCCCCCCCCCCCCCCCCCCCCCCCAGCGTACCGGCAGTCCAGCGCGGGCTGCCGCCTGACGTGACAGGCGTCGGCAGTGTCTCCGCGCGCTGGCCAGGGGGTGGCGAGGATTTGAACTAATTCAGTTGGAGCGCGGACGTCGTGGCAACTGCACTGCGATATCAAAGATGTGTGTGCTGACTGTGTTGGAGAACAAGTGATGACCGTACTGCTTGAAATAAAGTCTGCAGTCCCTTCCCCCCTGCAAGGACGTGACTTACGACACTATAAGAGCAGTTTATTATTCGACGGTATGATGATAGGCTACCAGTGAAAAAAGATAAGTGACAGAGAAAGTTTGTACGTGTGTTCAATTATGGTGTTGGAATTTGAGCTTGTGATAGATTTTTGTTATGGATGTAAGGAAAATGACCTTCTCGACGAGAAAATCGGCCGTCTTGAATAAATAATAAATGATAAAAATAAATAGAAGTACAGTTTTCGAGGCATTATTGTGTTGGAATTTGAATGTGGCGCAATTTTCTAGTGGAAGTAGGCCTATAATAATAAATAATAATAATAATAATAAATGATAATAAATGATAATGAATGACAATAAATGACAATGAATGATAATGATTGTTAATAAATGATAGTGAATAATAATGAATAACAATAAACAAAAGTAAGGTTTTGCAGCCATTATCGTGTTGGAATTTGAATTTGGAGGGAATTTTCTAGCAGAAGCAGGTCAATAATAATAAAAATAAAAAATGATAATAAATAATCACTAATGATAATAAATAATAATAAATGATAATGAATGTTAATAAATGATAATCAATAATAATAATAAAGATGAGTACGGTTTTTGCATGCATTATCGTGTCGGAATTCAAACTTCCCGCCATTTTTTCTTCTGGAGGCTTAGGTTAGTGGACGTAGCACAACTGGGCTCTTTTCCCCCCAAAATTCAAACTTTCCGCCATTTTTTCTTGAGGTTAGGTTAGTGGACGTAGCACAATTGACCTATTTTCCCGCCAAAATCCGCCATCTTGGATGATGTCATGCGATGTTGCCAAGTCTACATCTAGGATGACGTCATCGCCGCCATCTTGAGTAAATTTGGCAACAGTGGAGAGTGGGGTGACGTGAAGGTTGTCCCTCTACTTACGGCCACCAACTGCTTGGCTGTACATACCATCTCAAGGCACAGCCATTACAACTGTCGCCTGTACATTGCGTTTTCAAAACACCTCTTCACCGACCGCGTTACCTCCCGTCCTTGGTCAATCGCACCGTCTACCCTCCACCTAACCAACTAAAACTCAATCGCGCTCGCCCGTCGATCCACTCACTCCCACGCCACCTCACGACCGACTCTCAAGCGCCGAAAAGATAGCACCTCTGAACAAATATCGATAGCCGCAAAGCCAGGATGGCTCAACACTGTTGAAGAACAATTCGGGGATGGCGATTACGTCTTTCAACATGTTCGAACACCTGTTCATAATGTGCGACCTGTCGCGGAGTGGTTACACGACAATAACATCCCGTAATGGACTGGCCTGCACAGAATCCTGATTTGAATCCTATAGAGTGGTTACACGACAATAACATCCCGTAATGGAATGGCCTGCACAGAATCCTGACTTGAATCCTATAGAACACCTTTGGGATGTTTTGGAACGCCGACTTCGTGCCAGGGCTCACCGACCGACATCGATACCTATCCTCAGTACAGCGCCCCGTGAAGAATGGGTTGTCATTCCCCAAGAAACCTTCCAGCACCTGACTGAACGTATGCCTGTGAGAGTGGAAGCTGTCATCACGCTATGGGTGGGCCAGCACCATGTTGAATTCCAGTATTACCGATGGAGGGTGCCACGAACTTGTAAGTTATTTTCAGTCAGGTGTCCGGATACTTTTGATCACACAGTGTACCTTCAGTGCTTCGTAAGGCACAGAGGTTTTTCGCATGCACCTGACAATAAGTTGATTTAATAATCGCAAGCAACAGTGGAGATCTAAGTAACCACCTTGTTGCTATTTTTAAGGCCATCAGTTATTTTAATACAAGACCGGAGATGAAGTACCGTGTCGGTACATACTGTGCGAAGTAAAAAACTGCTTGCAAACGGACCACAGCGAATCAGTTTCGCGCCCTCAACAGTGTGACGCTTGGAGAGCGCACGACTTGACGAGCAGCCGAGCGCACAGGCACCCGGGCGGGCTGGAGTGTTGGCAGGGCACGCTGCGGCTTGCCCGCCTGAACGGGAGGCGCGAGTCGAGGCTTTCCCGGCAGTAGAGGCTACGGCCCGGTGCACGCCTCTGCTTTGGCCCTCTCCAGAATACGTCGCAGGTAGCAATGGGTAGGTCGCTTTATCCTACTTCTGGAACAGCCTGTCCCCTACTGCAGTGTCCTCGGCTCGGTGCAAACGTCAACATATTACAAACTCCTCATCGACCCCCTCTCCGGATTTTACGGGAACTAGGTGATTCATGTGTGCCGATGTGGTGCCAACTTCCTCCGGCGACCTATCAAGGCATCGTTGCATGACACGTCGCCGCTGTCATCCGTGACAAAGGTGGATACAGTGGCTATTAGGTGGTCATTAAGTTCTAGCTGATCAGTGTATGTAGGATGGGAGAGTCTGGACCCATCCAGAACGGCAAACTCTAACACGTAGTACAGGGGGAGGGGGGAGAGGGGAAGGGTGAAGGCGTATTTTTGACAGAATTTTATTGAAACACGTGTGTATACGGGAAAAGTAAGTTGGATACCCGAGTAATTTTTAGCTGCCGAGGTATTTTGGATACAGTTGCAGAGGGAAAGACAGACGAAAGGGAGCAGTGCAAGTGTGAGAGGAGACAGTGGTAGTGGGATGTACTGTAAATCAGTGGTAGGAAAAGGAGACAGTGGTACAGAGACTTTTATACACGGTGGCAGTGGCAGTGAGAGGGGGATTCTGAGTATGAATCCTTAACTCTGTAATAGGATTTAGAATGTTCTGAGTTAAAAGAGAGCGGATATGCGGGCAGCCAAAATTTTTGGTGGGCAGGCTGAACGAGGATTGAGACAGGAGGTGCCCAACTTTTCAGAGTCATTTAAAGAGGAACATTTTCGTCTTGTTTGCTCACCTACTCGAGAATTGTTCCGCTTGTTACATCGTGCTTACGTTTTTGTATCGACATATAGTTGTAAAATATCACATACCTGGGAAAAACAATCTGTCGAGCTATGAAATCTAACTGTGGACTATTTGCTCAGTATTAAGTTACCTAATGATGGCCTAGGAACGCAAAAGCCAGTTCACAACATACTATTAAACAAATCTTGTTATGGAATATTAATACTGTGTATTCAAGCTTCAACTATTTTTTCTGCATTGACATATATTCCCTACATAATATTTTGCCATTGAAAGGGGTGTGGGAGAACTCTCTATTACATTGAAAACAATATAGTCAACTTAACGCTATTATTTGCATTTCATATGCACTCAGATTTCGATAGTAACTACCTGAGGGCGAAACATGGGAGCGCGATTCGAAACTTTTTGTGAGACGAAGTCTGTCTGCAAGAGTGGGAGTAGTAGTGTCGGTCGAGAGCTCGGAGACGGAAGACGTGTCACGCTGTCCTCACATCGGTGATGGCAGACCTTACCACACTCAAGGACTGATTTCATTTATATAGCCAGGAGAGATTTAGATGGCTTAGCTACGCTGGAAGATGGAATTCAAGGTAAAATTCGCAAGCATAGCCCAAAAGCAATTTCAGTGATAAGATCGTGATTGTTAGTCCGAGTTTGCAATAAGCCCATGTTTTGCTTGTCAGTTAAAGAAGCCTCCTTATACTCCAAATAATAATAATTGTTCACATCTAATTAATAAATATGCAGTGGTTATTAAGTGTTAATGTATCTTTGAAATTGAAATAATTTGTTAATCTGGCACTTAGCCATTATTGACACATATGTCATTGTCATTATTAATACTTGTTTATGATGATTCCTAAGTTTTAAATAGACTTAATTTATGAAATCCCTTCTCACAAGTTATTTAGTAGTTAACAGGTCGTTACACATATTGGTTCCAAATGCGTTTACTTAACGATGGCGTAGGAACGCAAATGCCAGTTCACACCCACCTATTAAACAAACGTTATTGTGGAATATTAATACTGTGTGTTCAAGTATCAACTGTTTTAATCTGTATAGACATATATTCCCTGCATATTATTTTGCCATTAATAAAGGTACATTGATTTCATATGCATTTTGTGGCTACTTACGCTAATGAACTTCAAACTATCAGTACTCTGTTCCATTAAAGCTCATTCGATATTACAGGTTATCAGACTTAGTTTCATTAATTTCTTACTTATTAAATATTTGCCTAGTAATGCATTTCGTAGTATAAATCCCAATTTATTTGCCCGTCACAGTGGTACGATTTCGCGTCATAAGTCTGTCTTCTTCCTCTCTACTGTCTGCGAGCTTTACGTACAGTTTTTTCATGGTTTCGTCTATCACTTATGCTGTAGTGGAATAAGAGTAATTTGTGAAGGAAGACTGTTTTGGTTTCCACGTTTTCTCAGGTACGACTAACATCGCATTTTGTTTTGAACGTGTGATGCCTAACATCAAAACTGCGTGTCTGGCTGGGATTCAAACCCCTAACTATCCTGCCGTGGGTAACGCTCTTATCGACTGAGAAATCGAAGGGCCTGACAGCTCAGGCAGCAAGAGCGTTGTGGGTGAAAGACCAGGTTTCAGGTTTGAGCCCCTGTCAGGCATACTGTTTTAATTTATCAGAAAATTTCGAAACAGTAGATACACTGGAGTAGAGTGAAATATTCATTATGTTTTAGATAGGATGTAATAATTTGCATTTCATGTTGTAGATCCCTAAAGATGGCTGTTAATCTACGATTATACGACGAATACGCAAAAAATTAAATAATAATAAAAGTAGTAGACTATGGTGTATGACGCTATGTGTCATAACAAGGAAATGTTAAACACAGTATTTAGTTGAGCATCAGGACTGTGAAAGATAACGATCAGGTGTCCAAGAACAAGAACTTTTCTTCTCTCTTGGCAATAGTATTCTCACAGGTTCAATGCGGCCCTGTACGACTTATTACCTCTTTAGCCAACATCCTTATCTCAGTGTTGTTATATCGACACAAGCCCAATTCATTCTGTTCAGTAAATGTACCATTTTTGCGTGTCACCGACATTGATACTGGCAAGGTATCGGTCCCAGAGATTCAAAGATTTTTGAGAATGTTTCAATTATAGTAATATAAATGCAACATGAAGTCATGCAGGAGGCAGGCGCCTTTATTATAGTAATCAGTAATTCTACACTCTAGCTGACTAGGACACAATGGTAAAAGTCAATCATCAGGCAAGGAAAGACTTCATTGGTCATATGTAATGTGTCGGATTTATCTGTCATAAGATATCCAGGAGCGATTGCTGCGAATTTTTATTTCACGTACAACTTGAAACACACCATCAGTAAACACTTCCGGGCTAAATTGCCGTGGTCGATCTGTAGATCTGTTCTACAGATCGACCACGGCAATTTAGCCCGGAAGTGTTTACTGATGAAGACGCCGGTCGTGAAAGCCTACATGGGATGATTTGAAACACACCGTCTACGTGCAGCATTCGCTCCTCGATATCTCATGATGGATAAGTTTCGAAACACATCATAACGATCAATAATGTCAGTCCTTGCCCGATGTTTGACTGTCACCATTGTGAGCCCGTCATCCTCAATGCAGAACTACTGACTGTTTTAATGTAAAGCCCGACTTCGGATAAAAAATGACAATTGTTGTGTGACATATTTACGAAATAGCTGTTTTCAGATTTTCTCCTTTGCCGGTTCTGCGGACCCTTGCTTTTTGCCTTATTTTACAATTCCAGATCAACGGGAAGTAGTCCATTTCATTCCATGACTGAGTTTGCGAGTGTCAAAATACGAGATAAAAATGGTCGTATCTTTTGATTGGATCGACTTAGACGCTAACGTTACTACACCGCAAAATGGAACATGAACCTTAGAATGTGACTTGGGTTTCAACTTGATTCGTCTGTCCATTCCTGAAAAAGAGGGTCTCAACAGACGGCGGACAGACAAACAGTCTGATAACAAATGACAAACAATTTTTGTGCACGATATAATTATAAATTTACAGTTTTCGGATTTTTTCTTTGGATGTACTGTGAGACTATGCTGCCTGTCAAATTTCATGAATCTAGGACAGCGATAACAACCTTATAGGTTTTGATAAGTCAGTTCGCGAGTACCAAAATATGTGACATAAATGGACTTCTTTTCACTGCATTGACTTAGAAGCTTCAATTTTTTACACTGTCAAGGGACCGCGGGTCTTAGTGATATATAGGGTGGTTACAATTAAAATTAAACTTTCAAAACGATGTATAAATAGCACAACTGGTCAGAATGACGTCAAATTGCAACGGAATATTATCGGAGTAGGAAGAAAAAAAATAGCGTGAAAACTGATTTATAGATGGCGCTGTACGTGTCAAACACGTAAACGAAAACACCTGTCATGCGCACGACCCATTGAAGTTGGTATAAACACACCGGGTATACGGCTTTTCTTCCTTTCGTGTCTGCGTTGTTCACCATGACTGTTTCAATGCAGGATCACGCTCTGCTTGTAAAGATGCATTACAGGAATGATGACTCTGCACACGTCGGTCTGCAAAAGTACGGACACTGAAATGCATGAAAAAAATGTTGTTCCGATGACTGCCGTGGGTTTAGAGAAAATGATTTGGAAATTTGAAAAGATGGGTTATTTTGGTGTGCAACCTGTAGAGGGAGGAAACGAATTGATTCGACATCAGTGGAAGTAGTGGCCACAGCATGCAGGAGAAGACGAGTGGTGGCGTGCAAACGTGTAGTATTGCCCGAACGTTGGACTTACCCGTGAGCACGGTGCCTAAAATCCTATGAAAAATCCTTCTTTGCTGTCCATTCAAAATTGTCCATGTGGACGAGTTGCTTCCTGTTGATCTGCCAACAAGAGAGACCTTTGCTTTAGAATTTCTTGCTCGCATGGAAGTGGTCTATGATTGTCGGTGGAAGATTTTGTGGACAGACGAAGCCCACTTCCATTTGCGAGGATGTGTCAATAGACGGAATTGTCGAATATGGGCAATGGAAAATCCACACGCAATCTACCAGTACCACTTCATGCTGAAAAGGTCACTGTGTGGTGCGGGTTTATGGCATCATTTATCATAGGGCCATATTTTTTAAAAGACACAGGTGTTTCCGGTCCTGTTACCTGCACTGTCACTGGCAAGCGCTATGAGTGTCTTTTGCGCAACCGTGTCATTCCAGCTCTCCAACAGCGTGGATTTGTGGATGGGAGCATTTTTATGCAAGATGGCACACCTCTGCACATTGAAAATCCAGTTAAGCAGCTGCTGAAGAGCCATTTCGGAAATGTTAGAATTACTAGCCGCCATTTCCCTATAGCTTGGCTGTCCCGATCACCTGACCTTAATCCGTGTGACTTCTGGCTGGGAGATATCTAACAGACGTTGTGTTCAGTGTTCTAATTGCAAACTTAGCTGCATTGAAGTCGCGCATTGCGCAATACATTCTGAACGTGACCCCGGAAACACCCCGATCAGTTGTGTAACATGCTGTTTCTCGATTTCAACTTGTTGCAGAAAACGGTGGACAGCACAGTGAACATGTTTTGCGTCAGTCATACGGAAATTAATCATATAATTTCATTCTGATTCACGCTTTTTATGCGGTTTTTGGCATTAGGACAGTAAAAACCGGCGTGACTGATGGTTTTTGTGCGGATTTTGGCATCAGAACAATTAAGAACCGATGTGTTTGATGATTTTTATAGATTTTTGGCCTCAGAACAATTAAACACCGATGCGAGAGATGTTTTTTCTTCTTTATTTTCTTTATTTACTTTTTTCCTCTATTTTATATTTATTTAACTGTCCTGAGACCAAAAACTGCATAAAAATCATCAAGCACATCGGTTTTTAATTGTTCTGACGCCAAAACCGCATAAAAAGCATGAATTACAATCAAATCGAATTATTAATTTCCATAAGACTGACACAAAACGTGTTCACTGTGCTGTCCGCCGTTTTCTGCAACAAGTTAAAATCGAGAATAGCATGTTCCACATCTGATTGGGGTGTTTCCAGGGTCATGTTCAGAATGTGTTGCGCAATGCGTGCCTTCAATGCAGCTAAGTTTGCAATCGGAAGAATCCAGAAGTCACACGGATTAAGATCAGCTGATCGGGACAGCCAAGATATAGGGAAATGGCAGCTGGTAATTCTAGCATTTCCGAAACGTCTCTTCAGCAGCTGCTTAACTGTATTTGCAATGTGCAGAGGTGTGCCATCTTCCACAAAAATGGTCCTATCCGCAAATCCACGCTGTTGGAGAGATGGAATGACGTGGTTGCGCGAAAGACACTTATAGCGCTTGCCAGTGACAGTGCAGGTAATAGGACCGGAAGCACCTGTCTCTTTATTTCGTGCCCGTGCCCACATGGGCAGTGGAGGACTGTCAGCGGCCGGCCGCGGTGGCCGTGCGGTTCTGGCGCTGCAGTCCGGAACCGCGGGACTGCTACGGTCGCAGGTTCGAATCCTGCCTCGGGCATGGGTGTGTGTGATGTCCTTAGGTTAGTTAGGTTTAAGTAGTTCTACGTTCTAGGGGACTTATGACCTAAGATGTTGAGTCCCATAGTGCTCAGAGCCATTTGAACCATTTTGACTGTCAGCGGTACAATCCACCGCTTTTCAGCCGAGTGGCATTACAAAAAATAAAAATGAGAATTTATACATAAGAAAGGGCGTAAAAAGGGGGATATGTGAGTGACGATTTTTGTGCAGTTTTTGGTCTCAGGACAATTAAAAACCGATGTTTTCCATCCGATGTGATATGACCTTACCGGTGTAAATTTGCTTACGTAACTAATAGTATCAGACCTGTACACCCATACACACTGAGTAGCACACTCTGTTTAACGCCAAATGTACACCTTAGGCATTTTTAGTCGACTACTATTAAATTATGATGCTTACAGCGCCTCTGTTGCTACATTTTGTAACTATTTATTTCTTCTGTCACACGTTTTCCCCTTTTCCCGATGATATTCTGTTGCAATTTGACGTCATTCTGACCAGTGGTATTATTTCTACAGCGCTTTGAAAGTTTAATTATAATCACCATATAAAACTCAACTTGATACATCTACTTGTTTGTTCGTGAGAGAGAAGGTTTTTAACTGTCGGTCGGACATACCTACAATAAAGTTATCCCACCCAGTTTCATAGACTGAGGTACGGAACCCTAAAACGAGGCACCACGTCCCGAACGGGACGGAAGTCGGTGGATGTAATGTACATGTACTGAAACGTCTGGAGTTCCATTAACTGGAAAAGAATTGCCTTCAGTGATGAATCCGGCTTCGAAATGGGTTCCAGCTGGACAGAATTTGGAAGTAACAATGCTTCAAATGTCTCTGAGCACTATGGGACTTAACATGGTCATCAGTCCCCTAGCACTTAGAACTACTTAAACCTAACTAACCTAAGGACATCTCACACATTAATGCCCGAGGCAGGATTCGAACCTACGACCGTAGCGGTCGCGCGGTTCCAGACTGAAGCGCCTACAACCGCTCGGCCACAACGGCCGGCTGGAAGTGATTCACTCGGGTCGGGAGTTGGACCAACGTGTTGTTGATTTCCTAAATTTGCGAAGCTTTTTCTCTCGAGTAAATTACTCAATTTTTGTGAAACTGGAATAATTTTTTTGTCTGTACACGTACACCATACGTATAGTTTGCCGTCCACTTCGAATTCTTACTTCTTTTCTTCCTTTGTTTTCCTTACAGTGTATGTGCGCCCCACTCCTCGCTTTGCGTGGTGCCTATAGAGCCGCTCAGCGGAGCTGAGTTTTGGTATTCCATCTTTATTGCTGCATTCGCTGGATACGGCAAGACTACCATTTACACCGAACGACTTTAATTATTTGTTGGCTTCAACCAACCTCTCTCTTCCTACGCAGTTTCCACCCTGTACTACTCTATCCAGAAACATTGAAGATATTACACGATGTCTTAACTGTGGTGTCACCGCCAGACACCACACTTGCCAGGTGGTAGCTTTAAATCGGCCGCGGTCCATTAGTACATGTCGGACCCGCGTGTCGCCACTGTCAGGATCGCAGACCGAGCGCCACCACAAGGCAGGTCTCGAGAGACTTACTAGCACTCGCCCCAGTTGTACGACGACGTTGCTAGCGAATACACTGACGAAGCCTTTCTCTCATTTGCCGAGAGACAGTTAGAATAGCCTTCAGCTAAGTCCATGTCTACGACCTAGCAAGGCGCCATTAGCCTTAGATAGCTTGTATATAAAGAGTCACTTGTATCGCCACAATCTCCAGATGTCTCATCAAGAACGATGTATACAAGGATGTATTAAAAGTTAAGTATTCAAGGAGCTACGTACTTTTCTTTATAACATTCATTACGTATCCTGTTTCAGACCTCACTCCATCCTTCGTGAGTTAGCGCGTGC
Organism: Schistocerca nitens; assembly: GCF_023898315.1. Taxonomy (NCBI): domain Eukaryota; kingdom Metazoa; phylum Arthropoda; class Insecta; order Orthoptera; family Acrididae; genus Schistocerca; species Schistocerca nitens. The sequence continues at coordinate 699,868,910 of NC_064614.1, read as the reverse complement.
ATCTTGGCCGCCTCTTTCAATTAGTGTGCGTAGTGTTGGCAAGTCTGCCGACACTACATTAACAAATATCCTATCATCCTTCTTGTAGTGAGTGTTTTGCTTATATTCCTTTCCCCGACAGTTCTGCAGTGGACGTCCTCGCTTTTTGTCCTGTGAGATAATTTCAGCATCCTTCTGCAACAGCAAACCTCAAGCGCTCCTATTGTCTTTTCTCCACACTGATGTAAATATGATAACAGTATCGTTCTTTGATAGAGTAATGACCTCTTTGCCTGTGCCAGTGTGCTTCCTAAATCCTCCTTGCTTTGGCCATCATGCATTAGTTTGATTGCAAGGTAAATCATTTCATTTCCTTTGCTGACTTATTAGTGGTCAGTTATGATGTTCAATTTATCGCTTATCTCATTTTTCTGACTCCACGTTAGTCTGGTCTCTATTTCGTTTACTATCAATCCGTATCACGCGTTCATTAGACTGATCATTCCATTCAACAGGCAATGTAAATTCTCTTCATTCTCACTCAGCATAACAGTCTCATAATCGATCTTATCACTGATATCCCTTAAGCCCGAATTTCCATCCTACTCCTGAAACTTCTATTTCCCACATTGCTTCTTCGATGTACTGAGCGAACAGTAGCGGCAAGAGATTCCATCCCTGTCTTCCATCCTTAATAATCCTAGCACTTTGTTCTTGGTGTTCCATTCTTATTGTTCACTCCAGATTTTTGTACGTATTGCGTCCTATCTGTCTTTCCCATAAACTTACAACTATCTTCCTGAGGATTTCGGATTTCGAAAAACCCGGACGATTTCGCTTCGTCGATCTTTTTTGTAGATCGATAAATCCTATAAAACTCTCTTGGTTTTCCTGGTCTTTTGGCTTCTTTGCAGTTGCTTCTTATTTCATTTTTATGGTAGTTATATTTCTATGTTCTTGACTGCCACTAACAAGTTTTTACCACTTGTTTCTTTCGTCAGTTGAGGTACCTATTACCCTTGTGCCTGTGTTTGCCTCTTCAACATCTATGATTGCCCTTTTTGGAGATGTCCACTTCTCTTCAGCTGAACTGTCTTCTTTGTATTACTTATCGCTGTACCCACATCCTTACTGAACTTCAAACGCATTTCATCATTCTTAAGGTACTTCATTGTCCCAGTTCCTTGCACTCCGATTCTTTCGGACGATTATCTTAAACTTCAGTCTACCCTTTCTCACTACTAAATTGTGATGTGAGGCTACACCTGCAGCTGGGCACGCCTTACAATCCAATACTTGGTTGCGGAATCTCCGTCTGACCACGATGTAATCTAGCTGGAACCCTCATGTATCTCTGCCCCTTTTCCAAGTACACTCCCTCGCATTGTGATCTTTGAATAGTGCATACAGAACTGAGTTAGTATTTCCCCAGTTTCATTTCTACTACCAAGCACATATTCTCCCGCAACTCTTCTTTCTTTTGCTTCCCCTAAAACCGCGCTCTAGTCTTCCAGAATTAACAGATTATCAACTCCTTATACGTATTGAATTACAGGTTCAGTATGCTCATATACTTTCTCTAGCGCTTTATCTTCTGATTATGACGTCGACATATATTCCTGAACTTTGTTGCTGACGATGGTTTGGCGTCTATTCTGACGAGAACAACCCTGTCACTGAATTGCTCGCAGTAACTCACCCCCTAACCTACTTTCATGTTTAGAACGAATCCTACCACCGTTGCACCATTTTCTACTGATTTTGATACTGTCTTACATCCCTATGACCGGAAGTCCCATTTCACTCTTCCCGTTTTCAGATTTTGTATCTTCCCTACCTAGCACGAAAGCTACACTGTCGACTAGTGCCCAATTCTCCAACGCCGGCAGGATGTCGCGTCGGAGCACTTAAGCAGCTACTCTTACCTGCAAAACATCCAGTTTCTTAGTCGACAGTAACGATCCTTTCAGTCACGCATTAGGAGATGAACGGAGTTTGTTCGACGAAACATTATTCTATAGGAAGAAAATGGCACCATTTACAATCTCTGAGAGGCTGAGAACAATGGAAAATTTGTTTATATATACAAGTTTTATTACAGTGGATAATGGTAGCGCTAGATAAGTATTTGTGACTAACGAGCACAATATATTTTAAGAAATCCATATTATCAATAGGAGGTTTAATGTGAATCGTTATAGCACATCAAATACTTTATCAGATCGGAACAGCAAGCCCATAAAACGCTCTCGGTGACATATTTGACTGTACCGGGGCTCTTTAATACTATAGCAAATGCAATGCCACTGTGATGCGAGGGGTCGACGTTAACACTGTGAGCGCCTGCCCCATTGGCAGCGCTCCGTTGGCGCAGAGGACGCGCTGGGTGGTTTCCTTCTCCGCCCAGCGAGCGTCGAATGTCATGAACTGACATTCAGGTGCAGCGTCCAGCACCTGCGGCGACACTGTCATTTGGGCGGAAGGTCAGCTGGGAACCACTGGCCACGGCTAGCCACCGTGTGATCCGAATGATAATGATTGTGGAATTTAACGAAAGGTCAATTTCCATAACGATATTAGACCTTAAAATAATTAGAACTACGTAGAACCAGGTGACAAACGATATAGTATACAATTCTACGAAAGATTCATTCTGTTATATGAAAGCGAGGTTGTCTGTTCTTTCGGACTTGAAACATTATACGTGGTGTTTCCGTAAGAGCGTGCAAAAATTTAACAGGACGTAGAGAAAGCTCCATTGAGCAATTTGAGGTAGGGAACCTCGGGTCGGAGAAGCCAGCTTAAGGAGATAATAGCAGTAAAATTAGATTACTGTGTACTTTTTTATTTACGTTAGTTAAGTCAAAGTACCATCACTGACACAATGGGCGTACCATTTGTATTGTATCCTACAATATGTGCTGAAAATGACAGCCATCAACCACAATGGGGCCATGACATCCGCGAACAAATTTCTGACGCACCCTGAGAAATATCGGTGGAGTGTTTAGAGTCACATCGCAGGCAGCTATAAATCTGGCAACTAATTCAATCTCCGTATCCGTTGGGGTCTCATACACAATCGTTTTAAATATCCCCAGAAGAAATAATCATGGGTCAGGCAGCAGTAACCGGTCGAGACGCAAGCAGCAACAGGGAAGTAACCTATATTGTCAATTTTTACTAGTTACTTACCACGAGCGAATTTTATATCATCCGTATGCTTTAATAATTTACTTTCTTGAGATTCTGCGTGTTAATTTAATATCCAGTAACGACAGTTCTCACGTTTTCGTTTGCGTCGGAAAGTAAACAGATTTTTTGAGATATTACAAGTTTCTAATCAGGGACAAGTTATTTAGTTTCACCTGAGTGCTTCCGTAGTTAGGTTTTTGAATATCTCCGTATTAATCTAATTTATTAGACACAGTTCCTGCGTTTTCGTCAGATTCTGTAGTAGAGTTGCGCAGCACATGCCTTTAGCCCGTTTGTGTGCATAGTTTAGTTTTCCACGGTCTTTAGGATGGACAGCGACTGCGATTGTTGTGTGCGGATGCGAGCCGAGTTGGTGACACTTCGCTCTCAGCTTCAGGCTGTGATGGCTTCGGTTACACAGCTTGAGGCTGCAGTGGATGAGCGCCACTGCTGTGGGCCGGCCGTGGGGATCCAATGGACGTCCGGCACGTCCGAGTCCTCCGATCTATCCTCACCGGTGGGCCGAGCGGTTCTAGGCACTACAGTCTGGAACCGCGCGACTGCTACGGTCGCAGGTTCGAATCCTGCCTCGGGAATGGATGTGTGTGACGTCCTTAGGTTAGTTAGGTTTACGTAGTTCTAAGTTCTAGGGGATTGATGACCTCAGCAGTTAAGTCCCATAGTGCTCAGAGCCATTTGAACCTCACCGGTGACCAACCCAGTCACTGCCCGCACTGAGGCTGACCCCTCACCTGTGGTCGAGTGGGAGGTCACCCCAGGGCTTAGCAGGCGGCGAAAGACTTCCCAGGTACTGTCAGTGGCTGACACTATCGCTAAGCCATCTGCTGTCGCCTGTCCTGTTTCACAGGAAACCTCTCAGCCTGAAAGATCCGAACAGTGACCGAGGGTGGGATTATTGACAGTTGGGAGCTCCAACGTTAGGCCCATTATGGGTCCCCTTAGGGACATGGATGCCAAGAAGGGATCGAAAACCAATGTGCACTCCGTGTGCATACCGGGTGGAGTCATTCCAGATGGGGAAAGGGTCCTCCCGAATGCCATGATGTGTGTCACTTTGGATCAGAAGAGATTCTCTCTGGTTTAAATCGGCTAAAGAAGTGGTAAAAGCTGCCAGTCTAACTTGCAAAATGAAAGCAGAGCTGACCATTTGCAGCATAGCCGACACGACCGATTGCGGATCTGGTATAGAGCAGAATGGAGGGTCTGAATCAGAGGCTCAGATGGTTCTGCTACCGTATAGGCTGCAGATTCCTCGACTTGCGCCAAAGGGTGGTTGGGTTTGGGGTTCCGCTGAATAGGTCAGGTGTCCACAATTTGCAGGAAGCGGCTACACTGGTAGCAGGGGCTGTGTGGCGTGGACAGGGTGGTTTTTTTCGGTTAGAGGGTCAGGGGAAAACACAAGAAGTGCTTCAGTCACAAAGGGTGCAGGCCGAACACGGGAAGAAGGCAGATACAGGAACCATCGGTATAGCAGTTGTAAATTGTCGTAGCTCTGTTGTGAAAGTACCAGAGCTCTAAGCGCTAATAGAAACCACTGATGCTCACATCGTTATAGGCACTGTAAGCTGGCTAAAGCCGGAGATAAGCTCAACCGAAATTTTTGCGAAGAACCTAACGGTGTTACGACAGGATAGGCTAAACACGGTTGGCGGTGGCGTGTTTGTTGCTGTTTGAAGTAGTTTATCTTGTCGTGAAATTGAAATAAATAGTTCCTGCGAGTCAGTATGGGTAGAGATCATTGTTGGCAACTGGAATAAAATAATAACTGGATTCTTTTAGTGACCTCCCAATTCAGATGAATCAGGTGCTGAAAGTTTCAAACAAAACTTGATTTCGTTTTCAAACACGTAACCGACTCATACGATTCTAGTTGGTGGTGCATTTAATTTATCCTCGGTATGTTGGTGAAAATACATGTTTAATTCCGGAGGTACGCATCAAACTTCACCTGAAATTGCATTCTCTGAAAATTATTTCGAGCAGTTAGTTTTTGAGCCCACACGAATAGTAAACGGTTGTGGAAACACACTTGACCTCTTAGCAACAAATAATCCTACAGGGATAAGTGAACACAGGGTTTCCGTAGCGAGATTGAATACTGTAATCCCCAAATCCACCAAAAATAAACTAAAAACATACATATTCAATAAAGCAGAAAAAATTCACTTGTCGCCTTCCTGAGAGACAATCTCTGCTCCTTCCAAATTAATACTATAAGTGCAGACCAGCTGTTTGTTGAATTCAAAGAAATAGTATCGGCACCAATTAAGCGATTTATACCAAATAAATTATCAAACGTCGGAGCTGATCCTCCTTGGTACACCAAACGGGTTAGAACACTGTTGCAGAAACAACGAAACAAACATGCCAAATTTAAACAGACGAAAAATCCCCAAGCTCGAAATTTAGCGCGGAGTTTAATGCGAGATGCTTATAACAGTTTCCACAACGAAATTTTGTCTCGAAACCTGGCAGAAAAACCAAAGAGATTCTTATCGTATGTAAGTTATGTTAGCGGCAAGAAACATTCAATGCATTCTCTGCACGATAGCAATAGGGATACTATCGAAGACTGTGCTGCCAATGCAGAGTTACTAAATACAGCCTTCCAAATGCCTTCACGAAAGAAGTACACTACTGGCCATTAAAACTGATACACCAAGAAGAAATGCAATTGATAAACGGGTATTCATAGGACAAACATGTTATACTAGAACTAACATGTGATTACAATTTCACGCACTTTGGGTGCATAGATCCTGAGAAATCAGTACCATCTCTGACCGTAATAACGGCCTTGATATGCCTGGGCATTGAGTCAAACAGAGCTTGGATGGCGTGTACAGGTACAGCTGCCCATGGAGCTTCAACACGATACCACAGTTCATCAAGAGTAATGACTGGCGTATTGGGACGAGGCAGTTGCCCGGCCACCATTGACCAGACGTTTTCAGTTGGTGAGAGATCTGGAGAATGTGCTGGCCAGGGTAGCAGTCGAACATTTTCTGTATCTAGAAAGTCCCGTACAGGACCAGCAATATGCGGTCGTGCATTATCCTGCTGAAATGTAGGGTTTCGCAGGGACCGAATGAAGGGTAGAGCCACGGGTCGTAACACATCTGAAATGTAACGTCCACTGTTCAAAGTGCCGTCAATGCGAACAAGAGGTGACCGAGACGTGTAGCCAATGGCACCCCATACCATCACGCCGGGTGATACGCCAGTATGGCGATGACGAATATACGCTTCCAATGTGCGTTCACCGCGATGTCGCCAAACACGGATGTGACGATCATGATGCTGTAAACAGAACCTGGATCCATCCGAAAAAATTACGTTTTGCCATTCGTGCACCCAGGTTCGTCGTTGAGTACACCATCGCAGGCGCTCCTGTTTGTGATGCAGCGTCACGGGTAACCCCAGCCGTGGTCTCCGAGCTGATAGTCCATGCTGCTGCAAACGTCGTCGAACTCTTCGTGCAGATGGTTGTTGCCTTGCAAACGTCCCCATCTGTTGACTCAGGGATAGAAACGTGGCTGCACGATCCATTACAGCCATGCGGATAATATGCCTGTCATCTCGACTGCTAGTGATACGAGGCCGTTGGGATCCAGCACGGCATTCCGTATTACCATCCTGAACCCACTGATTCCATATTCTGCTAACAGTCATTGGATCTCGACAACGCGAGCAGCAATGTCGCGATACGATAAATCGGAATCGCTATAGGCTTCCCTTTATTGGTAACTGTTTCATTATATGTATTTTGAGGGAAATCCTATATGGGAGTTAGAATTTCTGATGTTTGTCAGTAATTCTGTTTTCTTAATAAGGTGTATGCATTTCTGCTCCTTACACGAAGCATCATAACAACGTTTCACCAGGCAACGCCGGTCAACTGCTGTTTGCGTATGAGAAATCGATTGGAAACTTTCCTCATGTCAGCACATTGTAGGTGTCGCCACTGGCGCCCACCTTGTGTGAATGCTCTGAAAAGCTAATCATTTACGTATCACAGCATCTTCTTCCTGTCAGTCAAATTTCGCGTCTGTAGCACGTCATCTTCATGGTGTAGCAATTTTAATGGCCAGTAGTGTAGATATCCTCGGAGTAGTGAAGCAACTTAAGTTACTTAATAAAAGCAAGACTTCTGGTCCAGCCTGTATACCAATTAGGTTCCTTTCAGAGTATGTTGATTCATTAGCTCCATATTTAACAATCATACACAACCGTTCCCTAGACGAAAGATACGTAGCCAAAGACTGGAAAGTAGCACAGGTCACACAAATATTCAAGAAATGTCAGCCGTGGCGAGCTGGCGCCAGTGTTATTTTGTTGATGTATCAAAAAATGGTTCAAATGGCTCTGAGCACTATGGGACTCAACTGCTGAGGTCATTAGTCCCCTAGAACTTAGAACTAGTTAAACCTAACTAACCTAAGGACATCACAAACATCCATGCCCGAGGCAGGATTCGAACCTGCGATCGTAGCGGTCTTGCGGTTCCAGACTGCAGCGCCTTTAACCGCACGGCCACTTCGGCCGGCGATGTATCGTTGAGATCGATTGTGGTTGAGCTAAGCTATCTTTACTTTTCTCGTGTCATATCTTCCGGGTTGGCGGGCGAAGCGGGTTGGCTGTTAGCCTTCGACGGGTAACCCTCGAGGTCTCGTGACTTTCGCTGGGAGACGAGTGTCAACTGCTGCCGAATGAGCGTGATGACCGTTATATGTTGTGGTGTGAAGTTGGTCGAGCATTTTGACGACATGGGCAGCTTGGAGATACAAGTTCTGTGAGTTCGCTGGGAACAAAATTTGAAGCGAATCGGTGAAGCTGTGGAATCAGCTCCTACGTATTGTGATCGTAATTGTGTTTGTTGACCGACGTATTGAGAGGCATTTAAATTTAATTATTATGGCGAGACTCTCATAGTCTAACTTTGAGGTGGTGTGGAAGAGTTCAGTTGGCCTAGTTAAATGGTGGCCGTTATTTGAAAGCTTTCTCATATGTTTTACTAGCACTCTGTGTTTCTTGTAATCAAATGATTTTATGTTGGCGTTTTTAAAGCCTGCAATCTATTAATACAGTTGTGGCTCTGAGCACCATGGGACTTAACTTCTGAGGTCATCAGTTCCCTAGAACTTAGAATAAAATGCTGAAGGTCAAAGTTGCGAATTTGTTGGTAGTGTAACGTGTTTCTTTACACGTTTACCCATACATCGAGTCAAAGGTTCTGCCCGGTGTTTCTATGTTTCAGAGTTATTGGAATGTCTTTGTGATTCGCGCAAAAACCTTTGATGCGCCTTGGCGGGGAGTGAAATGTCACCCGAGTCTAGGCCTGGCAATGTTTAAGAGCGTGGCCACTACCGAGAGTTGTTCACATACCGCCTTCCAAAGTTTAGTATTTATCTTCCTTCAGCCAAGACGGGTTAATCTGATAGATATATAAATACATATTATATGCAACCTGTTTTTATACGAACCTGTTTACTTAAATATTAGCGACTGGCGACTTGAACATTGATTTTTAAAGATCGGCGTTTCTCTTGTAGTTTTTTTATATAAGTGGTTCTATCATGTTATGTAATTGGATCTTAGCTTGGCACTATTGTTGAAATGTCATTAAGTTACCCTTTATTGGTAACTGTTTCATTATATGTATTTTGAGGGAAATCCTATATGGGAGTTAGAATTTCTGACGTTTGTCAGTAATTCTGTTTTCTTAATAAGGGGAAATACAGCGACGGGTATTAGTGTCCGGCAACGTTAAGTTTGTAATTGACCTTTTAACAAGTGTTCCTTTAACGGATTGAAATTTTAAGTTTATAAGAATATTTTAGTGAAAAATGTTTTAAGTGTGGCCATCTTAATGTAATAACTGGTTTTAAGGAGTTTAATGTAGTGGCTGTGTGAAGTAATTGATAATTGCTATGCTTAAGGTTTCTATAAATGCCAGGACCATTAAGTTTTTTATAACTTTCTCTTAAGGGACTGTTTATTTGAGTACTGAGTACGGTGGGTTTCTAACTGTATTTGCAAATCTTTATCTAGTGGCTCATCCACAGTTTGTGATTGTCGAATTCCTTAAAAGGCGCAATGTCAATAAACTGTCTTAATTATCAATTGTGACTGTCATTCCATCCCGCTTCCTCTTTTATGGTATCTAAGATATGGTGGGTAAGTGTGGTACGAATAAGGGAAATCACGTATCAAAAGGTACTAAGAATGATCCACTTAATTACAGGCCCACATTGTTAACATCGATATGCAGCAGGATTTTGGAACATTATGAATTACCCCGAAGAAAAAGGTCTACTGACACACAGTCAACATGGGTTTAGAAAACATCGTTCTTGTGAAACAGAACTAGTACTTTATTCGCATAAAGTATTGAGTGCTATAGACAAGGGATTTCAGATCGATTCCGTATTTCTGTATTACCACAAGGCTTTCGACTCTGTACCATCTGTACCACACAAGCGACTTGTAGAGAACTTGCATGCTTATGGAGTATCGTCTCAGTTATGTGATTTCCTGTCAGAGAGGTCACAGTTGGTAGTAATTGACACAAAAGTCATCGAGTAAAATAGAAGCGCTTTCTCGCGTTCTCTAAGCTAGTGTTACAGGCCCTTTGCTGTTCCTTATCTATATAAACCATTTGGGAGACAATCTGAACAGCGGTCGTGGTTGTTTGTAGATGACGCTGTCGTTTATCGACTAATAAAGTCATCAAAAGATCAAAACAAATTGCAAAACGAATTAGAAAAAATATCTGAATGGTGCGAAAATTGGCAGTTGACCCTGAAAAACGAAAAGTGTGTGGTCATCCACATGAATGCTAAAAGGAATTCGTTAAACTTCGGTTAAACAATAAATCAGTCAAATCTAAAGGCCATAAATTCAACTAAATACCTAGGAATTACAATTACGAACAAACTGGAAGGAATCCATAGAAAATGTTGTGGGGAAGGCTAACCAAAGTCTGTGTTTCATTGGCAGGACACTTAGAAAATGTAACAGATCTACTAAGGAGACTGCCTACACTACACTTGTCCGTCGTGTTTTAGAGTACTGCTGTGCGGTGATGTGGGATCCTTACCAGATACGACTGACAGAGCACATCAAAAAAGTTCAAAGAAGGGCAGCACGTTTTGTATTATCACGAAATATGGGAGAGGGTGTAACTGAAATAATACAGGATTTGGGCTGGTCATCATTAAATGGAAGATGTTTTTCGTTGCGACGGAATCTTCTCACGAAATTCCAATCACCAACTTTCCCCTCCGTATTCTACAATATTTTGTTGAAAGCGACCTACACAGCGAGAACCGGTTACCATGATAAAATGAGAGAAATCAGAGCTCGTACGGAAGGATGTTGTTGTTGTGGTCTTCAGTCCTGAGACTGGTTTGATGCAGCTCTCCATGCTACTCTATCCTGTGCAATCTTCTTTATCTCCCAGTACTTACTGTAACCTAAACCCTTCTGAATCTGCTTAGTGTATTCATCTCTTGGTCTCCCTCTACGATTTTTACCCTCCACGCTGCCCTCCAATGCTAAATTTGTGATCCCCTGATGCCTCAGAACATGTCCTACCAACCGGTCACTTCCTCTTGTCAAGTTGTGCCACAAACTCCTCTTCTCCCCAATTCTATTCAATACCTCCTCATTAGTTATGTGATCTACCCATCTAATCTTCAGCATTCTTCTGTAGCACCACATTTCGAAAGTTTCTATTCTGTTCTTGTCCAAACTATTTATCGTCCATGTTTCACTTCCATACATGGCTACACTCCATACAAATACTTTCAGAAACGACTTCCTGACACTTAAATCTATACTCGATGTTAACAAATTTCTCTACTTCATAAACGCTTTCCTTGCCATTGCCAGTCTACATTTTATATCCTCTCTACTTCGACCATCATCAGTTATTTTGCTTCCCAAATAACAAAACTCCTTTACTACTTTAAGTGTCTCATTTCCTAATCTAATTCCCTCAGCATCACCCGACTTAATTCGACTACATTCCATTATCCTCGTTTTGCTTTTGTTGATGTGCATCTTATATCCTCCTTTCAAGACACTGTCCATTCCGTTCAACTGCTCTTCCAAGTCCTTTACTGTCTCTGACAGAATTACAATGTCATCGGCGAACCTCAAAGTTTTTACTTCTTCTCCATGGATTTTAATACCTACTCCGAATTTTTCTTTTGTTTCCTTTACTGCTTGCTCAATATACAGATTGAATAACATCGGGGAAAGGCTACAACCCTGTCTCACTCCCTTCCCAACCGCTGCTTCCCTTTCATGTCCCTCGACTCTTATAACTGCCATCTTGTTTCTGTACAAATTGTAAACAGCCTTTCGTTCCCTGTATTTTACCCCTGCCACCTTTAGAATTTGAAAGAGAGTATTCCAGTCTACACTGTCAAAAGCTTTCTCTAAGTCTACAAATGCTAGAAACGTAGGTTTCCCTTTCCTTAATCTAGCTTCTAAGATAAGTCGTAGGGTCAGTATTGCCTCACGTGTTCCAATATTTCTACGGAATCCAAACTAATCTTCCCCGAGGTCGGCTTCTACCAGTTTTTCCATTAGTCTGTAAAGAATTCGCGTTAGTATTTTGCAGCCGTGACTTATTAAACAGACAGTTCGGTAATTTTCACACCTGCCAACACCTGCTTTGTTTGGGATTGGAATTATTATATTCTTCTTGAAGTCTGAGGGTATTTCGCCTGTCTGATGCATCTTGCTCACCAGATGGTAGAGTTTTGTCATGACTGGCTCTCCCAAGGCTGTCAGTAGTTCTAATGGAATGTTGTCTACTCCGGGGACCTTGTTTCGACTCAGGTCTTTCAGTGCTCTGTCAAACTCTTCACGCAGTATCATATCTCCAATTTCATCTTCTTCTACCTCCTCTTCCATTTCCATTATATTGTCCTCAATAACATCGCCCTTGTATAGACCGTCTATATACTCCTTCCTCCTTTCTGCTTTCCCTTCTTTGCTTAGAACTGGGTTTCCATCTGAGCTCTGGATATTCATACAAGTGGTTCTCTTTTCTCCATCGGTCTCTTTAATTTTCCTGTAGGCAGTATCTATCTTACCCCTAGTGAGATAAGCCCCTACATCCTTACATTTGTCCTCTAGCCATCCCTGCTTAGCCATTTTGCACTTCCTGTCGATCTCATTTTTGAGACGTTTGTATTCCTTTTTGCCTGCTTCACTTACTGCATTTTTATATTTTCTCCTTTCATCAATTAAATTCAGTATCACTTCTGTTAACTAAGGATTTCTACTAGCCCTCGTCTTTTTACCTACTTGATCCTCTGCTGCCTTCACTATTTCATTCCTCAAAGCTACCCATTCTTCTTCTACTGTGTTTCTTTCCCCCATTCCTGTCAATTGTACCCTTATGCTCTCCCAGAAACTCTGTACCACCTCTGGTTCTTTCAGTTTATCCAGATCCCATCTCCTTAAATTCCCACCTTTTTGCAGTTTGTTCAGTTTCAATCTGCAGTTCATAACCAATAGATTGTGGTCAGAGTCCACATATGCCCTGGAAATGTCTTACAATTTAAAACCTGGTTCCTAAATCTCTATCTTACCATTATATAATCTATCTGATACCTTCTAGGGATTCCAGGATTCTTCCATGTGTATAACCTTCTTTTATGGTTCTTGAACCAAGTGTTAGCTATGATTAAGTTATGCTCTGTGCAAAATTCTAGCAGACGGCTTCCTTTTTCATTTCTTCCCCCCAATCCATATTCACCTACTATGTTTCCTTCTCTCCCTTTTCCTACTCTCGAGTTCCAGTCACCAATGACTATTAAATTTTCGTCTCCCTTCACTACCTGAATAATTTCTTTTATCTCATCATACATTTCATCAATTTCTTCATCATCTGCAAAGCTAGATGGCATATAAACTTCTACTACTGTAGTAGGTGTGGGCTTCGTGTCTATCGTGGCCACAATAATGCGTTCACTATGTTGTTTGTAGTAGCTTAGGAGTTCATTCTTTCCGCACGCTATACGAGATTGGGATAATAGTGAATTGCGAAGTTGGTTCTATGAACTCTCTGCCAGGCACTTAAATGTGTTTTGCAGCGTATCCCTGTAGATGTAGATGGGGATAGAGATTCAGGTCAGGTGGCCTCGCATGACATGGAATACGACCCCCACTTCCTGTCAAGCGGCCAGGATATATTGTATTGCTCTAGTGTATTGTACCATACGTCTCTCAGTAGCACTGGGTAATGAATGGGTTTGTCGTTGATTCATAGCGCGTTTTGTCATGGGACAGTGTAAATATGATATAACAGAGTAAATTTATGGACAAGTAAAGTAAACAAAACTTGCATCATGACTTCCTGGTAATCAGGCTCATCCTCCTTACTTACTTGCAGGAAATAAAGAATGTACACGAAAATAAGCAGCACAGTACATGTAAATTTGTAAGCATGTTAGTACAAATAAGCTGGAAAACAGTAATGGTAGATAAAGCGGTAGACGAGTTTACTTCCATGTCTCGTTAAGCTGCCTTCTCCGACCACAGGTTCCCCACTTAAAATTGTTCAGTGGGGCATTCTCTATGCCCTGTTACATTTTTGCACGCACTTACGGAAACATCCTGTACTTAAGTTGAAGATGGAGGGGGGAGAGAAAGAAAGAGAAGGGAAGGGCTTACTGATGTCAACTGCATCAGAACAATACGGAGAATCAACGGCAACGGTCCAAATGTGTACCGTACCGGGTCCGAACCCGGAATCTTCTGTTTGCTAAGCAGATCTGTTAATCACTGCAATTTTCAGGACACAGTGTTATCGTAACGTCGCTAACTATTTCGGGACGCCTCTCGGCCGACCCACGTCTTACCGATCGCCACCTATCCATAGACCCTGCCCATTTCCTCCATGCTTGCTACTCTGAAATTTCCACAGGGGTTGGACGTACTTGTGCATCCACACTGAAGTAAATGGATCCATTGCCCATCTAGGTGAATCAGTTATATTACATGTGTGCGTCTCTTCTGTCGGAAATATGTAAATTGATGGTGGAGGGGGGAGAAAGGAAAGGGAAGGGATTACTGATGTCAGCTGCATCGGGGCGTCACGTGGAATCAGCGGCGACGAATGGAAACGTGTACTGCATCCTGAATTCGAACCCGGGATTTCCTGCTTGTAGGCAGGTGCGTTAACCGCTGAACTATCCAGGACGAAGTGCTATCGCAACAGCGCGGACAATCTCAGCATGGCTAACGGCCGACCCGCACACCCAGCGCGTGCCACTTACCCACACTCCCTGCCCATTTCCTCCATGTTCACTACTCTGTGATTCCCGCAGGGGATCAGACGTACTCGTGCATCCGCACTGAAGACAGTGGATCCATTGCGCAATTAGACGAATCAGTTACATGCTGCGTGGTGTCGGTTCTTTCGCACATGGCAATGGATCCACCTTCCTCAGTGAGGATTGGTGGCGCTCCGTGGGAATGTGAGTCGGCTGAGGCGTCCGGAGACAATTAGCGCGTTTGCGCTATCCCTGTGTCCAGGATAGTGCAATGGTGGTTAATGAACCTGCCCAGTAAGCTGGAGATCACTGGTTCGAATCCCGCCGCGGTACACATTTTCGCTCGTCGCCGCTGTTCCATGTAATGTCCCGATGCAGCTGACATCAGTAATCCCTTCCCTTTCCTTTCCGTTCCCCGCTCTTCACCTTCAGTTTGCATATAAAGATTCAGTGGTTCATCAAGAACCGACGTCTATGACTGTGATCTTCTCTGGTACAGAATAGGCATCGTAATTCCTATCAATACTAGTACACAAGAGAGCGGGTGTTGAAATACACGTACAGCTTTCACCTTTCCTTTTCTGTCGTCAAGGGTGCAAGATCAGAAAATTAAAAATGTTTCGGAAACCACTTGGAAATTTTTGTTCTGTACTTGAATCGTTTTAAATCAAATACCATTCAAGGTACCCATCTGCCAAAACAATGCTGAAAGTCACCGGTATAACGCGTTTTTAGACGACGTCACTACCAACTACGGCCAGTGGAACGCTTTGGTACAATTTGTGGTTGGCAGTCGAACTTCCTGCTCTGTAACTGCATTAGGAACAGTGTTTAGACTTTGGCCACCAGACATGTTTCAGTGATTTGAGTCCGTTAACTCACTGAAAAATTGTTTACTTGTTTTCCTTGTTGCTGTAACTTTGACTGTCCTGCAGCGGTGTTCGGTCTATAGTAGAGGCCTAGCCTAATTCCTGCACTAAATTCTGTATTTCTGTTTAATAGTCTACCACTTATGTTTCTTTTGTTGGGACTTGAGTGAAATCTGCCAGTTGATAGAGCAGGCCCAGCGTCCAAAAGAGGAGCCAAGAACGCGCTCTACCCAACGGCCGGCCGGGTGCAGGTGGAGCGGCACCACTTAACCTTTCCGAGCCCATTACGTCTTGCCAAGACGGATCTGTACAGCACGTCGATGCATGTATTTGCGTCTTAATGATTACGCCCCTACTGCAGATCTCCTTTCAATTTTTTTAAAATTTCTAGTTCACGTATATCATTGAAGTGTTAACGGACTTATTTAACAGCTGAGTGATTGTCAGATTTATTTACTTAAATGTGTTTACGCAAGTGTGGCTCAGCCAACTCCGTAATTACTAATCTTACTCGTTGCATGCACTGTTGACTTTCGAACTGGCCAAAGACTAGGAGATTTAAGATCTGTTAATTTTATGAAGCTTCTCACAGTCGAAGAACAATGTTGGGCGAACATATGCCAGTGGGTGCAACGTTACAATCTCCAAAACATCACTGAGCACCAGTATCCTGTGAGATGACACTCGTGGCCACTTAGGTATAGCGAATCCATCCTCGATCATATCCGACCGTAAATTATCTTCGCTTCTTTTGAGAAGGACATTACACCAATGGAAAGCAGTATGCCTCACAGCTTATAACATCCCCCTACTTCCCGGGATTTGCAAAATTACAAGCTGAGCCGGCCGCGGTGGTCTCGCGGTTCTAGGCGCGCAGTCCGGAACCGTGCGACTGCTACGGTCGCAGGTTCGAATCCTGCCTCGGGCATGGATGTGTGTGATGTCCTTAGGTTAGTTAGGTTTAAGTAGTTCTAAGTTCTAGGGGACTTACGACCACAGCAGTTGAGTCCCATAGTGCTCAGAGCCATTTGAACCATTTTACAAGCTGACAATGACCGTGAATTATGAATTTTAACCCGCGTCGGGGTAAGGCATCCGAATCCGAAGTAAATAATGATTATTCCGCGGGAAACAGGAGACGTTATAACTTTATCGTTATTGAATGAATAATTTCATTCATTAACGATTGGTAAATGAAATAATGGAAATAATTTGGAAATAAATTTTGCCAGTGGAAATTTTGCCGAAAGAAATGATTAAGTTGTAAAAACAATTAAAAAATCGGTCACCAGCTCAACTGATGACCGAAAGTACTGTTAAGTACGTGAATAATTGTGTCAAAAATAGAGTTTACCTGTTTGTAGCGCAGCAGGTGGAACGGGAACTTTTACGTAAGTGCTGTGTCAGGCTCAGTAGTCATATAAAACAATGTCATAACAATCTAACTAAACTTATTTTGTTCATAATTTGTCAGCTAAGTGCAATGCTGACAACTCAGATAATTATCTATCGAGATTTTGAATAATGGAATGTCATTCTGTCTTTAAAATTAGGTACTTTGCACAGTTTAATCTACTGATAATGAAATATATTGCCAATAATTGATTAACTATGTTTTGAATGATAATAATTCATTAATTGGGGGATTGTCAGGTGAAATAAGCTTTATAGTTTCATGAAATATCCTTGAATTAACTTCAGCTGAATATGCATTGAAATAAATCTTAATAATCAAATTTATTACTTCAGTCTATTATTAAGTTACTACGGTTGGCGTAAGCTTATTAAGTGCAACAATTAACTACGATAACCAGTCTGAAATTTACTCTTCACCGTCTATGCAAATAATTTGATAATTAACATATTTTCTCTTGATAATGACGTGACACACTCGGTTCAATAAGGTAAGGATTGGAAGGAACCTACTTGGTGTTATTGTCGGGTGGAATGTAACTGCAACGCTTCGACTATAAAGTGCTTGTTATTAATTGTTCAACTTCAGAGAAAAGCACAGTCACTGGCAAGCCTTCTACAATTTTATCCTACGAAAATTACGTAGATCTTACTTCCCTCGTTGTCGGTGGATCGACGGAAGTCCACGGCAGCGACAGAATGTGGCATCGGGCTTTTACTGTTGCGACTTGGGCCCACAGTGCGCTTCACATTTAAGTCCTCGTTTCCTCAGCACTATGCCCATTACTACATAATAACTTGCCTGGCCATGCTTCCAGATATGCCGACCATTACTTTCCCGTCGAACTTAGATCCACACACTAGCCGTTAGATGTAACACAGTTAGGACTAGCAGCACTCGACTGTACGTCTTACTCCGAGCACGGCGTTACTGCTACCCGCTGGCGCGCTTCCGCGCCCAGAGGAGCGACAAAACAATCTCTCTGACTTCAACGTTAACTAAATATGTCCTGACTGCCAGTGTTAAATATTACATAATTTAAACATAGTATTTACAATACATATTTACACTAGACAATACATCGTATACAAACAGTTTCATGTGTTAACTAAGCGAAAAAGTTCATAGCGAGGACTGCGTTGTAGCGTCTAGAAGCGCACTCTCAAAATGCTGTCATGATATTTACCACAGATGTTTGGTACTACCATGACTGTTTTTATGGCTGTGATAATCGCACGTAACTCAATTTCTGTGGGAAATACTTATTTACAAGATGAACCAGAATAAGCACACTAGAATGCTACAGCTTAATTCCTTGCATACCGACACTACAAATACGTCTGTAATAATACTTCGTTCTGCGCTTATTTTCGGTAGAAAATGGTTCAAATGGCTCTGAGCACTATGGGACTTAACATCTGAGGTCATCAGTCCCCTAGAACTTAGAACTACTTAAACCTAACTAACCTACGGACATCACACACATCAATGCCCGAGGCACGATTCGAACCTGCGACCGTAGCGTATTTTCGGTAGAAAATAGATGCCCAAAGAAGGATAGCTTCGCAACACTGTAACCAAATGCACGACTAGTATCTTCGTTCATTACTGTGTAGCCGTCCTGCCCAGTTTGGTATAAGTTTGAATTAGAACATTCAGGCTCGAAGCTAGTTTTAAGGTCTATGGGTAATTTTTATTTTATTTTCTAGTTTTAGATTGCGTGATATTGTATCTGACTTATTAATCATAATGTTGTTGTTACAGCAGGTGGTATACGAAACAAGTATAATTATTGAAAACTAAGACAGAAATGACAGTACAGTCACCTTTCTTACATGGATGTCTGAAAGAACAGACACTGTTGACGATCCACAGCTCTGCGAAGTAATTTAGAATTAATTCTCCCTGTTGCTACAATCCAAACAATGTTGCGAGAAGTAGGTGATGAATTCAGTGCGCTACGGTATAGGGATGTAGATGGTCTGGCGAATGAAAGTGACTCCGTTCAGTGAGCGTGCTCGGATAGCTAATATGGTTAAGGTCACCGCTCGCGATGAGCCAGAATACTGGCTTCGAATAGCGGTCCGGCACAAATTTTCATGTATCACTGTTGTTTTGTAGATCTATCCACAACTCAGATGTTAAGAAACCCACATTCACTGAAATAATGTCGAACAATCATCTTTATTATCATATGTTTAAATACATACGGTGAAGCTGCATTCACACGTGAATGCATCTTCAATATACACAACGGCCTCCATTTATAGGAAGTTAACGTGTGTGTTACCCTCGATGGTGGGTATCTGGTATGCTTTAGGATAACACATGAGACGGAATGATGCTAGACAGCATGTTGGGTCTGCAAAAGCTATCTAACTCGTTGACTGAAGGTACCATGCGTTTCTCTAAATAATTCGTGTTCGTCGTACGTTATGGCTCCATGCTGCAACTGCAAAATGTGGAAGAAATGTGCGACGATGTTAACGTATAGCCTTTCCCAGGAAATGAATCAGCCACGGAAGCTCTGTTTAATGGTCTCCGTGTTTGCCTGTGCTAAATGCGCTGGCTTTCTTCCCTTCAGCGCGCCTGAAAGAGCAGCTCCTACGATGAATGTGGAAGTACTGATTGCGCGCGCTCCATGCTGCTCTTGTAATTCCGAAAAGCTCAGGGTGGCGTAGTGCAGCGAGGCGCCAGCTGTGTTGACATGCGGGGACGTCGGTCTGAGCATCTGCTCTGAAGACTGTCTTGGCGTACGTTTTGTTAAAGATGTCCTGTAAGTGGTCTTCTAATTAAGATACAACTGGCGGCTCTTACTGAATGCAGTATGTTTGTTTAACATCTCCTCAATGTTAAGTTTTGTAGTTATTACTATCCTGCGACAGATAAATTATAATTTATTTGTAACCGATTGTTATTCTTCATAAATATTTCTGATTTCCGATCAACCCCTATAAAAATAGTTGTAGGATATGTAGCGTTTAAGAAACAATATACGAGAATACAACGACTTTACTGAGCAGGTAACGAACCCTCTAAATCGACAATTGTAACCATAACCACTGCACCACCTGGGCAGAACAGCGTCAAAGCAGTAGTTGAGTAAGTTGGCGTTATTTTACGTACCGCGTTTACATCCAATACGACAAAAGTAAGCCCATTCAGTGATAGAAAAGACAGGTTTGTGCTCGTTCATTAAAAACTTGTTTGTGACTGACATCGCCTACTACACTTTATTTATTGTAGTATGTCTGCATGTTGGGTGACTGGGGAACAAGCAGAACAGTGAAACTCGTGGTAGAACGGATGGACACAGGGAGCTCACACATTCCTTCGGACAATAGTACGGCGCAGCCGCTTCCAGTGCTAATCTCGGGATGGGATGCCCGGGAGCTGGACCACCTGCAAAACGGGAACACGTGTCCGGTGGGCAGGCGTGAGAAGACAGCGGGCCCGCCAAAAACACGTAGCAACAAGTATTCGCTGACTTTCCTACGAACGTAGAAAGAACTTCCAGAAACTTCGGTCTGGATTCTAAACTGAGATTGGTCGGCGTTCGGAAACGAGCGACTCCCGAAAAGATAATTCGCCACCCAAATTTAAGGGGGGAGAAAAGACTTTGAGCTGGAAATAAGTTGAGGAAAGTGAGAGGTCTGTCGTTCCTGGGGCGGGGAGCTGAGAGGTCGTTCCTTGGAAATGGAGCCAGAGAGTCGTTGCTGGTTCGTCTTGGGTCCACAGCAGTCGGCGGACGTCTTAGGCTTTAATTTTGGTGAAGTACAATTTTACTATTATCTCGCTGAGGCGAGAAGTCCTGCGGCTATAGCGTCTGATCACTATGGAGATCTTGCTTATGCACCTGCGTGTAGGAAAGTAAATTTACGTTGGTGAATCACGTGTTCCACTCCATGCTGCACTGGGGTTTCACATTTCTCATTGAGTTAGTAGTTTCTTCTTGCTATTTAGTACAACGGGGGATGTCAGTTACTCAGTGCCTAATCACAGATCGTGAGTGCATTATAGGGTAGAGCCAGACAGTTTAAGGGCCAATATTAATTCAGGGAGAATCTGAGAGTTGTAACTATTGTTTAGTGTCTTTGAATTGTGTTTATGATGAATAAATATGTTAAAATCATAGCATTTATCATTTATTAGATAGTAATGCTAATTAATCTTGTCACTAGTGTACATTTTATACATGTTTTAACTAATTCGTTAAAAGAAAACCGGATTTTATTGGGATATCCTCACATTCGATCGCATCCACAGGATACGATTAGGAAACATTTATGGTATTCCACAATTGACTTAACTAATGAGCATAACGTACTCCTACTGGGGAACGTATAAGAATCAGGGCGACTCCAGTCGCGTTAAAATATCCGTTGCGCAAATTGTCACTTGTACGTTCTCGTGGCAAGTCTCCGCCATCTACAGCCAACAGTAAAAGAGGGAAAGGTACGTTAGAGTTGGAGATACGTGCCGCCATGCATATGCTTACAGTGTCTCCAATTTTGGCGCAACATTTCTGTCCTGTTCATGTACAAGCGATAACACTGTGACCTCTGAGGGCGCTAATTTTGGTTTACACTGTACATCAGCGCCTGTATGAGCCACTTCGGGGTGCTCCATCTGCTGCGTGATACACAAATATGGGTTACTCCGTCTAGTAGCAGCCATTCATAATAGTGTACCTGGTACTCTGTTTTTAAATACCACCGCTGTATTTTTAAATGTTGTGCTCAGCTTCAAATAAATACAGGAACTTTCATAGTTAAGTAATTATAAATAAAAGGAAACTGGAAACACCATGATACCTCGAGCATTCGTTTGATGCACTATTTTTTTT
The DNA here is from genome assembly GCF_023898315.1 of Schistocerca nitens. Taxonomy (NCBI): domain Eukaryota; kingdom Metazoa; phylum Arthropoda; class Insecta; order Orthoptera; family Acrididae; genus Schistocerca; species Schistocerca nitens. Next base: position 699,847,292 of record NC_064614.1, on the reverse strand, counting down.
TATCAGTCCTCACTCTTTCTATGGCTCTGATGCTCTCCTCCGTTTTTCTCTGATACGTCATGGCTTTTCTCGTTTCTACGTAATTACTATACCAAACACCCTCTATAAAGTGCTTTCCATGTTCCAGTTCTTGTCTGTATCTTACTGCTTCTTCCAGTGCCAATCTGTTCCTAGCTGCAGTAGCAGGTGCCTCTACTGACTTGTCCCTCCATCTTGTAAGGGTCTTTGTTATTCATCATCTATCCTATTTAGTGCCTGTTCATTTCACATTTCATCCGTTCACTTCATCTTCAATATTTCCCAGTAGCACCGAATTTAAAATATTTCCACTCTCTCCTTCTACTGGTATCGAATGGTTGCCTTTTTGCTTCCATACAATTTTCCAGATGGCTCATTTCTAGACGTTCCTCCTCATATGCATATAAATATCCCATACCAGAAAGTATCGTAAAGTCACTTTTTGTTTACTAAAATCTTCCTTCGCCTCGGAGAAACTACATCTGATAGCTATCTTGTCTCTGGGAACTTTTTATGTTCAAGAAGTACTATGTAGCCTGCGAACTACAGTATCTGTTCAAAAAAATCGGGACGTCTGTTAGTGGACATTAACGTGAGACGTGTCCACCTTTCGCCTTTAAGACTACTTACACTCTGCTGAAGACATTTTTAATGACATGTCTGCATGTCTGTGGGGAGGGGAGGGGGGGTATTACAGCTCATTCTTGCTCGAGTCTGATGCGAAGTCGACGTTCTATCTCGTCACAAAGGTGTTCCATTCGGTTCAGGTCGCAATTCTGAGTAGACCTGTCCGTTTCAGGCGTGTCCTGACGCTCAAACCATTGACTCAGAGATGCTACTTGATGACAGAGTGTATTGCCATGTTAATAGAATCATCATCTTCGAGCTGTTGCTCTAGTGTACGCAGTACACAATGTTGGAGAATGAGTTCATATCCTTTCGCGTTTAGCGTTTTATCAAGCGCAATAAAGGAACCACAATCAATACCGTCATGCCGTAATACCAGGTGCTTCGTGCTTTACAGTTGGTACTACACATGGCGGCAGGGTACGTACTCCCGGCATTCATCAAAAACAGAGTATACGTTATTCATCAATCCAAACGTTTCGAGTCATTCACTGTCCAGTGCCGTCAATTTGTACACCGCCTAAAGCGTAGCGTAGCACTAATTGCAGAAATGTGTGTCTTATGACGAGCTGCTCGACCACTGTTCCCTATTCTACACCACTGGGCATTAAAATTGCTACACTAAGAAGAAATGCAGATGATAAACGGGTATTTATTGGACAAATATATTATACTAGAACTGACATGTGAGTACATTTTCACGCAATTTGTGTGCATAGATCCAGAGAAATCAGTACCCAGAACAACCACCTCTGGCCGTAATAAGGGCCTTTGATACGTCTGGGCATTGAGTCAAACAGACCGTGGAAGGCGTGTACAGGTACAGCTGCCCATGCAGCTTCAACACGATACCACAGTTCATCAAGAGTAGTGACTGTCCTATTTTGACGAGCCAGTTGCTCGATCACAATTAACCAGACGTTTCCAGTTGGTGAGAGATCTGGAGAATGTGCTGGCCAGGGAAGCAGTCGAACATTTTCTGAATTCAGAAAGGCCCGTACAGGACCTGCAACATGCGGTCGTGCATTATCCTGCTCAAATGTAGGGTTCCGCAGGGATCGAATGAAGGGTAGAGCCACAGGTCATAACACACCTGAAATGTAACGTCCACTATTCAAAGTGCCGTCAATGGGAACAAGAGGTGACCGAGACGTGTAACCAATGGCACCCCATACCATCACGCCGGGTGATACCCCAGTATGGAGATGACGAATACACGCTTCCAATGTGCGTTCACCGCGATGTCGCTAAAGACGGATGCTACCATCATGATGCTGTAAGCAGAACCTCGATTCCACCGAAAAATGACGTTTTTCCATTCGCGCACCCAGGTTCGTCGCCGGCCGCGGTGGTCTCGCGGTTCTAGGCGCGCAGTCCGGAACCGTGCGACTGCTACGGTCGCAGGTTCGAATCCTGCCTTGGGCATGGATGTGTGTGATGTTCTTAGGTTAGTTAGGTTTAAGTAGTTCTAAGTTCTAGGGGACTGATGACCACAGCAGTTGAGTCCCATAGTGCTCAGAGCCATTTTTGAACCCAGGTTCGTCGTTGAGTACGCCATCGCAGGTGCTCCTGTCTGTGATGCAGCGTCAAGGGTAACCACAGCAATGGTCTTCGAGCTGATAGTCCATGCTGCTGCAAATGTCGTCGAATTGTTCGTGCAGATGGTTGCTGTCTTGCAAACGTCCCCATCTGTTGACTCAGGGATCGAGCCGTGGCTGCACGATCCGTTACAGCCATGCGGATAAGATGCCTGTCATCTCGACTGCTAGTGATACGAGGCCGTTGGGATCCAGCACGACGTTCTGTGACCCTCCTGAACCCGGCTATTCCATATTCTGCTAACAGTCATTGGATCTCGACCAACGCCAGCAGCAATGTCGCGATACGATAAACCGTAATCGCGATATGCTACAATCCGACCTTTATCAATGTCGGAAACGTGATGGTACGCGTTTCTTCTCCTTACACGAGGCATCACAACAACGTTTCACCATGGAAACTTTCCTCATGTCAGCACGTTGTAGGTGTTGCCACCAGCGCCAACCTTATGGGAATGCACTGAAAAGCCAATCATTTGCATATCACAGCATCCCCTTACTGTCGGTTATATTTCGCGTCTGTAGCACGTCATTTTCGTGGTGTAGCAATTTTAATGGCCAGTAGTGTATTTAACTGCTTGTGCACAGTCGTCGTGCTGTCTGGACTACCGGTAGAACTTTTTCTTTCATAAATGATTCCTTCCGCTAATTTCATGCAATTTTTATTACCAGCCTCTTCAGCGCTCGGCAGTCAAAGTTAGCAAGTGCGTGAGGTCTATGTGGAGTTGGATTAATTGTGGTTGTTCCTTCTCATTCCCATTTCAACAACAGTCAACTTTGGCAGCTATAGAAGGGTTGACTTCCTCCATGAACCATGGACCTTGCCGTTGGTGGGGAGGCTTGCGTGCCTCAGCGATACAGATGGCCGTACCGTAGGTGCAACCACAACGGAGGGGTATCTGTTGAGAGGCCAGACAAACATGTGGTTCCTGAAGAGGGGCAGCAGCCTTTTCAGTAGTTGCAGGGGCAACAGTCTGGATGATTGACTGATCTGGCCTTGTAACATTAACCAAAACGGCCTTGCTGTGCTGGTACTGCGAACGGCTGAAAGCAAGGGGAAACTATAGCCGTAATTTTTCCCGAGGACATGCAGCTTTACTGTATGATTAAATGATGATGGCGACCTCTTGGGTAAAATACTCCGGAGGTAAAATAGTCCCCCATTCGGATCTCCGGGCGGGGACTACTCAAGAGGACGTCGTTATCAGGAGAAAGAAAACTGGCATTCTACAGATCGGAGCGTGGAATGTCAGATCCCTTAATCGGGCAGGTAGGTTAGAAAATTTAAAAAGGGAAATGGATAGGTTAAAGTTAGATATAGTGGGAATTAGTGAAGTTCGGTGGCAGGAGGAACAGGACTTTTGGTCAGGTGATTACAGGGTTATAAATACAAAATCAAATAGGGGTAATGCAGGAGTAGGTTTAATAATGAATAAAAAAATAGGAGTGCGGGTTAGCTACTACAAACAGCATAGTGAACGCATTATTGTGGCCAAGATAGACACAAAGCCCATGCCTACTACAGTAGTACAAGTTTATATGCCAACTAGCTCTGCAGATGATGAAGAAATTGATGAAATGTATGACGAGATAAAAGAAATTATTCAGGTAGTGAAGGGAGACGAAAATTTAATAGTCATGGGTGACTGGAATTCGTCAGTAGGAAAAGGGAGAGAAGGAAACATAGTAGGTGAATATGGATTGGGGGGAAGAAATGAAAGAGGAAGCCGCCTTGTAGAATTTTGCACAGAGCATAACTTAATCATAGCTAACACTTGGTTCAAGAATCATAAAAGAATGTTGTATGCCTGGAAGAATCCTGGAGATACTAATAGGTATCAGATAGATTATATAATGCTAAGACAGAGATTTAGGAACCAGGTTTTAAATTGTAAGACATTTCCAGGGGCAGATGTGGATTCTGACCACAATCTATTGGTTATGAACTGCAGATTGAAACTGAAGAAACTGCAAAAAGGTGGGAATTTAAGGAGATGGGACCTGGATAAACAGAAAGAACCAGAGGTTGTACAGAGTTTCTGGGAGAGCATAAGGGAACAATTGACGGGAATGAGGGAAAGAAATACAGTAGAAGAAGAATGGGTAGCTCTGAGGGATGAAGTAGTGAAGGCAGCAGAGGATCAAATAGGTAAAAAGACGATTGCTAATAGAAATCCTTGGGTAACAGAAGAAATATTGAATTTAATTGATGAAAGGAGAAAATACAAAAATGCAGTAAATGAAGCAGGCAAAAGGGAATACAAGAGTCTCAAAAATGAGATCGACAGAAAGTGCAAAATGGCTAAGCAGGGATGGCTAGAGGACAAATGTAAGGATGTAGAGGCTTGTCTCACTAGGGGTAAGATAGATACTGCCTACAGGAAAATTAAAGAGACCTTTGGAGAGAAGAGAACCACTTGTATGAATATCAAGAGCTCAGAAGGCAACCCAGTTCTAAGCAAAGAAGGGAAGGCAGAAAGGTGGAAGGAGTATATAGAGGGTTTATACAAGGGCGATGTACTTGAGGACAATATTATGGAAATGGAAGAGGATGTAGATAAAGATGAAATGGGAGATAAGATACTGCGTGAAGAGTTTGACAGAGCATTGTAAGACCTGAGTCGAAACAAGGCCCCGGGAGTAGACAACATTCCATTAGAACTACTGACAGCCTTGGGAGAGCCAGTCCTGACAAAACTCTACCATCTGGTGAGCAAGATGTATGAGACAGGCGAAATACCCACAGAATTCAAGAAGAATATAATAATTCCAATCCCAAAGATAGCAGCTGTTGACAGATGTGAAAATTACCGAACTATCAGTTTAATAAGTCACAGCTGCAAAATACTAACGCGAATTCTTTATAGACGAATGGAAAAACTGGTAGAAGCGGACCTCGGGGAAGATCAGTTTGGATTCCTTAGAAATGTTGGAACACGTGAGGCAATACTAACCTTACGACTTATCTTAGAAGAAAGATTAAGAAAAGGCAAACCTACGTTTCTAGCATTTGTAGACTTAGAGAAAGCTTTTGACAACGTTAACTGGAATACTCTCTTTCAAATTCTGAAGGTGGCAGGGGTAAAATACAGGGAGCGAAAGGCTATTTACAATTTGTACAGAAACCAGATGGCAGTTATAAGAGTCGAGGGGCATGAAAGGGAAGCAGTGGTTGGGAAAGGTGTGAGACAGGGTTGTAGCCTCTCCCCGATGTTATTCAATCTGTATATTGAGCAAGCAGTAAAGGAAACAAAAGAAAAATTCGGAGTAGGTATTAAAATTCATGGAGAAGAAGTAAAAACTTTGAGGTTCGCCGATGACATTGTAATTCTATCAGAGACAGCAAAGGACTTGGAAGAGCAGTTGAACGGAATGGACAGTGTCTTGAAAGGAGGATATAAGATGAACATCAACAAAAGCAAAACGAGGATAATGGAATGTAGTCAAATTAAATCAGAAGGATGTAGGTTGCAGTAGGTACTGGGAGATGAAGAAGCTTGCACAGGATAGAGTAGCATGGAGAGCTGCATCAAACCAGTCTCAGGACTGAAGACCACAACAACAACAGAAGGGTTGAAATGTACTCGATAGATCTGCTACGTGACATTCAATGACTATTCGACGTTCGAAGTCAATGAGGTCTCGTGGTGTTACTGCTTCTCTAATGACAATATTGCCCGCCTCCTTTCGTGCTGACGGATCAGCCTCCCGCAGTTTCTGGTCGTGTATCCCGCATTACACACGGTGTTCGCATACTTTTGATCAGGTCGTGTACACCGATGGTATCTTGCAGTTTTAGCTCTTCCGAAATTTTCTTTAATCTCCTGCACTTCTTATTAGACTTACAAAAGGTGATCATCAGGGACGATAACCTACGGCCTTTCCCTATGTCCGTCGTAAAGTAAACCTCCAATTCTTGACATGCGTCTTTCATTACTGTCACTTGCGCTGTCCCTGGTAGAGTCATGAAACGATGGAGATTCAGTCATTCTTATCAACAGACACCTCTGTTTGCCGATCGCTCTAGACGTGATGCTGGCTTTATCCCATCCCTCGCGCCCGCAGCCAAGCAATGCTGATTCAAGAATATTGCTTCGCTACCATTTTTTCCGTCCTCCTCCTCTTCCGCCTCCTCCTCCTCCATTTTACGCCTGACTGTAAGACTGATTATTACATAGAAGGGGGAGGAAGGGGCGAACGGAGGGTTGAAATTTTATCAACGTTCCGATGCGCGCCGTGTCTTCTAGGAAATTAAAAGAATGTACGCTTAATCTCATCAGTCGGCGTGTTTCCGTGCAATTTGAGGCATTCGTCTTAAAATGGAAAATATAATTATATCCTTATCTCCAGTGATGCGTCCTTCATTTTTTACGGACTTGAACTCACTGGCAGGAAAATTTGCTGAATTAGGGGCTACGCCTAACGATGCGTCTGGCTGTCGAGGAAGTTAGTTCGGAGACATTAAGAATTTAATTCTTGTTACTGTAACAAGAAAGCCACAATTCATGTAAATTACCCCGCAAAATCTAGAAATCGTATACAACTTTCAGTACTTTTTTCCTACCTTAGATATGGCAATAACAGTAATTATGTGTGGTTCAACGCCCGAGTGCCAGCCGTTCAAAAAATGCCTCTGAGCACTATGGGACTTAAAATCTGAGGTCATCAGTCCCCTAGAACTTAGAACTACTTAAACCTAACTAACCTAAAGACATCACACACATCCATGCCCGAGGCAGGATTCGAACCTGCGACCGTAGCAGTCGCGCGGTTCCTGACTGAGCGCCTAGAACCGCTAGACCACAGCGGCCGGCTGCCAGCCGTTCTACGAATATTGTATATCACTTCGGCGACTTGCGTGTCCCTGCCCTACTCAAATTAGCCATATGTGGGAAGGAGATACGTAGATTTGTAGTTTAGCATAGAAAACGAACCACTTGTTGCTCCTGTCGACTCCTCAAACTCTTAAGAGGTGAGGGTTCGGTTAAAGGCAGACTGAAAATCTACGTGATCCGAACGGGATTCTATTCAGCGACCTCACGGTTTACAGGCATGTACTTTACCATTAAATCAACACCCCTGACTAAAATAAGGTGAACTAGCGAATGAAAAAATTAACTTATCATGCAGAGGAAATGATACACTCTCGGGGGAGAAAATAGTACGCCAGCAAAGAGGCGACGTCAATTTTGATCCGATGACGGGATATGGCACCTGAGGGACAGTAGTTGTATCGATAATGGTTTCAATGTCGTCCGCCAGCAGCGTAGCGGCATATCTACCGGAGCGCCATAATTTTCTACCCAGTACAAGAGAAGCTTTCAGCCACAATGCTCGTGTGGTGCAAACATGTGAAGTGAGAACGCAACAATACCACGGAGAAGCACCCGTGCTTCCTACAGCCCACTGAGCGAGATTGGAAGAAGGGAAATTGTGGCATTCCGAGTGGCTGGATGGTCCGTTCGAAAAATTTCCACAAAAGTTGGACACTCTGGGTCAACGATGCTGGTATCTGTGGCTACGTGGCCATTCTCATACCCACAGAACAGGTTCTGGATATCCACGCAGCACAGACACCCGTCAGGACGGTCTTATACTAAGGTCAGCTACCGCAGCACAGATAAGGGAACTTGTGAGCCCAGGCGTACCAACACGAACTTTGCCAACCGGTTGTTAGCAATGGGCACGCACATCTCTAGCCCGCCTTCCACTCACGCCACAGCATCGAATTGCACGGCTCGACTGGATCCGTCACAGGAAAGGCGCGCCGTGGTCTTCAGCGATGAAAGCAAATTCTTCTCGCACGCAAGTGATGGTCGTTTGCGTTTACGACGTACACATAGTTAGTGCTGCCGCGTAGAGTGCATTCGTCCAAGACACAATGACCACACCACAGACCTACCTTATGATCTGAGAGCGCAATAGGCTACAACTCTTTTACGCCTTTCGTGTTCGTGGAGAGATAGTCAACAGTCCTCCGTACGTACAGAAAGTTGTTAGATCTGTTCTTTTGCCGTTCTTGCAACAGGATAGTGCTCGCCCATACACTGACAGTGACCTCAACGTGCTCTACAAGACGTGCAGCAGCCTCCCTGGCCCGTGCGATCTCCGGACTTGTCTCCGATTGAGCGCGTGTGTGATATGATGGGACGAGAAGTGATTCGTGCGACTCGTCAGCCAACACATCTTACACAACTATGTCAACAGATCGAACAGGCGTTGCATAACGAATTGCCAAGACAGTATTAGCCATCTGTAAGATTGACAAGCTGCCAGAGTCAGGAGTGCTAGTTCTGCAAGGTTGGTAGAACACTTGCCCGCGAAAGGCAAAGGTCCTGAGTTCGAGTCTCGGTCCGGCACACAGTTTTAATCTGCCAGGAAGTTTCTCTGAAGACTGTCTGGTTGAGTTTTCACACGCTTCAATGTACCGAATTAGAGCTCTCTCTCTCTCTCTCTCTCTCTCTCCCTCTCCCACTCCCTCTCTCTCTCTCTGTATGTTTGTGTGTGTGTGAGAGAGTTCTCATATACTGTGAAAGGACGAGAAGGAATTTTTACTCCTCCTGGAGTAGCGCACTGTGTTTCTGCCTAAAGCGCATCTGCTATAAAGCCAGCTCATTTATTTTAAAAAAGGTGTCTGAATAAACATGAACACTCATTTTCTGCTTGAAGTATTATCATTGTGTATTCTTCAGGTCTGACTCCTTGCTTGCCTCAATGAATACTGTACCAACAGACCTCGCATTGTGTAAAGGTTGTTGTCTTACAATTTTAAATCGATTACTGTGATAATAATATTTAAATACCAGATATAGTACCAAAATGAATGAGATCTCCATCCAAGCAAGTATAAACTCAATCTTGTGGTATGAACTTACGCCTGCTACAATGAATACTGAACCAGGAACATTGAATTTTGAACTGAATGTACTACAAAATAAGCACCTAACACCATCCAACAGTCCTTCAACATATATTGAGTTAGCAAGTTCCACACACTATAATGAGTAGAAGACTTCACTAACAGTGTAATGCTGGTAGGATAAAGCAACAACACGATGAGAAATATTGAGCGAGCATTCTGGGATGGAAAGAAGTGTTTTTCTTGTGAGTGGTAGCAGTGTGTCTTAGGAACAACTTGTTTTTTTTTTTTTTTTATGACTCGATAGCAATGGCTATATTACACTACGAGTGCATCTTGTCTTTGATTCTAAAGGAAGACGAAACTCTGTAATAATATCAAACAACTATCGAAAAATAAGGAAACCTTCCACCAGAACATTGCATGTGTCTTCACTACGATGTGTGTATACAGGCTAAGCAGCTTATAGCCAGCCTTACCTCTCCTCGTCCCTCCCTCTTTCCCCATTTAGGGAGAAATATAGGTTTTTCAGGCCCGTTCTAACCTGTCGCTGATGGTTCACAAGACGTCCATCGACTGCAGTTGCTCTGCTTTTGTCGGTGTTTGGCTGACAGTGATACAGTTTCCGGTATGCAGCTGGACCCACCCGCAGGTAGTGGTTCTGTTTTTCAGGACTGTTCTGACCTCTCGTTGATGTCTGAAAGAACAGACTACATATCCATATAAGTATATAGTTCTGGCAATATCGGCCATGACGATCTTCTTCTGTGAGAATGCAAACATATTACCCGATTATGGGACTTGGTAAGAATGTCTTCCACGAGTAACGAGTGTGTTGGGTAGGGACACTACGAATGTAGTGTGTGGAGATATAAGGTGAGAATGTGGGTCTCGCGGGAGGAGTGAGCGAGGTAGTCCTGGCAGTTGCACTCTCCTCTGTGCCCTCGGTGGCTCAGATGGATAGAGCGTTTGCCATGTAAGCAGGAGATCTCGAGTTTGAGTCCCGATCGGGGAACACATTTTCACCTGTCCCCGTTGATATATATCAACGCCCATGAGCAGCTGAAGGTATTAATATATAATTCAAATTTAGTTCTAGACGGCTGCAGGTCATCAATGGTGTCTGTTTTTTCGGACATCTCCGAAACAACAGACACCATATCCATATAAGTATATAGACAGAATGTTGTTAAAAGCCACACAGCAAATGTTCTGTAAGTATTTGTTTGCTGACACGACGTGGATGTAATTAGTAGGGAGTGCAGTGAAGCACATTGTAAATACTATTTGTTAGAGTCTAAAACAGTTAAAGAGTCTTTCATAGGGTCCATTCTGCAGTTGTATATTGTACTCCACAAACTGGTAAAACAATGCTCTTTAGCTAAACATGATATAGAGTTTATCGTAGTCACATATCGAGGCAGTTTATAAAAATCTACAAGTTGGTTACTGATAACTTTGGAGTCACTCCTGGGCTTGTGATCCGACATATATAGATTTATTATTCCACATTTGGTGGTCATTAACGTTAAACAGTCTGTTACAGCCGTCCATAATCAGTAACTGCTTCCCTGGTTCCCAGCGCTACCAAATCTACTTTTTCTCGTATTCCTCTTGCTGTCACACACTCGTTACTATGTACAAGAATTTTTCTGCACTTTTTTTCCGTAAATTTTCGTAATTTGCCTATTTTATGTCATTTCTTACACACATTCGCGGTATGTATATGCTCATAATGCTAACATAAGCATTTGTAGCTTGATTTTTACATGGGTAATATTCGTCAATCTATTAAAAAGTTCTAAGGATATCCCTCTTTCTGATGATCTAAATGCATTCACCTAAGGCGAAACCAGCATAAAAGTAATGGAACTAGGTAGGTGAAAGTGTAGTAGCCCTCATTTCATAGCCATATGAAACCCGCGAAGTGTTGCATGCTAAGGATGTAGTTCAAACTCGAAGTCTAGAAGCAATTCAGTGTCCTACTGCCATGTAACTGAGAGCATGTTTGCAGACTCATGCCGTTGTACAATTGATAGAAAGTCAGTCTCGAAACAGTTCTGCATGTTGACCTGAGAGCCACTCCAACATGCAAGGAGCTGTAGCAGGGAATTGATCTGTGTGGAACTGATTTCTCCTCTTGCTGCTGCCTCACTTTCCCCTAAGTATACGTTTTTATTACTTGCCATGTGCGATATGCTATTCCTGTTTATACCATCCAACTATGATAAATTTCCCCAACACTGTGGGGGTATCTCCAGTCCGTCGCTAAAACACATGTACATAGGTCGATCTCTGGGTTTAGATGAATGACGTTATTCTACTTTTATGTACAACACAATTACGCTATTTCCTGTGCTGGGTTTCCAGTCTTGGGCCAACGCCGCCCCCCCCCCCCCCCCACCCCGTCCCGCACTCCACCACCACTGAATGTGCCATCTGTCATGGCGGAATTCCAGGGCAGCTTCCATTATGCATACAGGAACAGGATCTGGCTGCACTATGAGCAGGATATCGATAATGCTGGATAAACATTGTGGCACATCTGGGAATATCATTAGATGTGAATCCAGCTCATTTCACATCCTTGGTGTACTGTGTGTGTAAATCCACCCATGCAGAGATGTGTATAATAGATGGAGCAGATCCATCAACCTAATAAATCCTGGGTAATACCCGTGGTCTAGGGGTAGCGTCTTTGATTCATAATCAAAACGTCTTCGGTCCCGGGTTCGATCCCCGCCACTGCCTAAATTTTGATAAGTAATCAGCATTGGCTGCCGAAGACTTTCGGCATAAGAAGTCAGCCTCATTCTGCCAACGGCCTTGTCAAAGAGGGCGGAGGAGCGGATAGAGGTTCAGGGCACTCTCTTGTCCTAGGGGTGGGAAATTGCCCCTAAAGGCGGAAGAATCAGCAATGATCAACGACATGAGGATGCAGAAGGCAATGGAAACCACTGCATTAAAGACACGTAACGTGTATCCACAGGACATATGGCCTGTAATTGAAGAAGTGTCATGATGATCTCTCCATTGGCAAAAGATTCCGGAATAGTCCCCCATTCGGATCTCCGGGAGGGGACTGCCAAGGGGGAGGTTACCATGAGAAAAAGATTGAATAATCAACGAAAGGATAACATTCTACGAGTCGGGGCGTGGAATGTCAGAAGCTTGAACGTGGTAGGGAAACTAGAAAATCTGAAAAGGGAAATGCAAAGGCTCAATCTAGATATAGTAGGGGTCAGTGAAGTGAAGTGGAAGGAAGACAAGGATTTCTGGTCAGATGAGTATAACAGGTGTAGGATTCGTTATGAATAGGAAGGTAGGGCAGAGGGTGTGTTACTGTGAACAGTTCAGTGACCGGCTTGTTCTAATCAGAATCGACAGCTGACCAACACCGACAACGATAGTTCAGTTATACATGCCGACGTCGCAAGCTGAAGATGAACAGATAGAGAAAGTGTATGAGGATATTGAAAGGGTAATGCAGTATGTAAAGGGGGACGAAAATCTAATAGTCATGGGCGACTGGAATGCAGTTGTAGGGGAAGGAGTAGAAGAAAAGGTTACAGGAGAATATGGGCTTGGAACAAGGAATGAAAGAGGACAAAGAGTAATTGAGTTCTGTAACAAGTTTCAGCTAGTAATAGCGAATACCCTGTTCAAGAATCACAAGAGGAGGAGGTATACTTGGAAAAGGCCGGGAGATACGGGAAGATTTCAATTAGATTACATCATGATCAGACAGAGATTCCGAAATCAGATACTGGACTGTAAGGCGTACCCAGGAGCAGATATATACTCAGATCACAATAGAGTAGTGATGAAGTTCAAGGCATTAGTCGGGAAAAATCAATACGCAAAGAAGTGGGATACTGAAGTACTAAGGAATGACGAGATACGTTTGAAGTTCTCTAACGCTATAGATACAGCTAAATAAAAGATTCAAACTACGGAAGGCACTAACTACTGATAGGCATAGTTAGCAAATGAAAGATTTTAATAGAGAACAAACAATGTATTTACCTTAATAGTCATAATATATATAGCAGTTCATGACATTCATTCTTACAAATGTACTGTTTCTGATGGACACACGTCCAGATCAACCCCTCTCAAAAATCCGCCATCTCACTTCCCCACATCCACCACTGCTCGCGGCTCACCTCCAACTGCGCAATGCTAGGCGCTGTTCACATCCAGCTGCCCAACACTACAATTGCACTATCGGATAAAGTAGCCGAACTTTCAGATCAGTTCACTAACTTATCTACAAAGGTAGATAATGATCTGAATGACACAAGACCTGTAGCCTTCACTGACACTGAAGAGTATGAACAAATTAGAAAATTCAAACAAAATTAAATCAATACACTGTACAAAAGAGAAATCAGGGAAGTACAAAATCAGTTAGCACAAGTAATACAAGAATTACATATTTCAGAGGACACTCGCGCTCCAATACGGGAAGAGGGACTTAGAAATACGGAAAAGCCGCAAAATAATAACACAGGGCATTTAGAAAGTTATGAAAGAAATTGGCAATGGGCACCGAATTTTGAGATGGAACCGCCGACACGACGTAACAATGACCGACATGCGACTCGCCGACACGATGATTTTGACTATAAGCTGTTCATTACTACACGTAAATTCAAAACATTTAAGAATTCTGACAACGACATTCATCCACAAGCATGGCTTCATCAATTCTCTCATTGTTTTCCTCCCAACTGGTCATTGGAGCACAGTTTAGAATTTACGTGTGGCTACTTGGAGAATGAACCAGCTGTAAGAATGCGATCGACCATTCACGATTGTCACAGTGAAGGAGAATTTTATCATGCCTTCCTCTCAGCGTATTGGTCTCAAGCTACACAAGACCGAGTAAAACATAGCATCATAATGATGAAACGTTTCGAACAATCTGAATTTTCCAGTCTTATGAAATATTTTGAAGACATGTTGCATAAGAATCAGTATCTTTCAAACCCATACAGCCCCTCAGAACTCATCCGCATTTGCTTAATCAAATTGCCTGAACATATACGACATATTATTTTAGCAGGACGTTGCAAAGACGACATTGAAGCTTTTCAGGAACTGTTACAAGAACTGGAAATTGACACTGACAATCGCGGAACGCGAAAACAGGAGCACAACAATTACAGGTCACATCTGTCACAATTCCGCGATGACAGAAATAATACATGACAAGGCTATTCTTACAACGTAAATCGTGACCAAAACAGACACCACCCATATGACAACCGTTAGCAGAGTAGTAATAATTACAGGGAAAGATCAGCTCTCCGTGGTAATGACTATCACAGAGACAATCAGAGAAACAGACAATATGGGAACCAAAATAATTATTATCAAGGGAGAAAGAATAACTTTAGATGCAATGGTCCAGCGCGCAGTTACGATTTAGGGAGAAATTCTCCACCACGTGACCGACAAGAAAGTAACTATGGAATCTACCGACATGACGATAGACGATATAATCGTAACGACAGACCTGAATTGCATCAGAACTGGCGGGATTCAACAGAGCAGGGCCCTCTCGACAAGGTGAATTTGTAGAAGTTAGGTCTCCAAATCCCAATAACGACGCGCGCCAACAAAGACACAATAGGCAATGACTCATACCGCTGGCAGCCACAAAACGCACTTATGAAACTGACGACGCAACTGCCGTAGCTAGTAATTACGTAAAAATGGAAGACATTAGGGACATCTTACTCCAGGAACACGACGTAAAACATAACAACATTGCATATCCTGTGATTCACATTACAGTAAATGACGTAAAATTTACGGCAGTACTTGACTCTGGCAGTCCCATTTCAGTAATTAGTGAAACAGCTTTTACCAAATGCAACAAATCGAACGATTGCCCCACACTTCCGTTACGTAAGATTAAATTAGAAGGTGCAATCATTGGAAAAAGTGTAGATGTACGCCAACAAACCAACTTAGAATTCTTTTGTCAAAGCGACAGCTCCTCTATCAACTTTCTTATTGTTCCATTATTGTCGACGAAAATTATACTGGGAGTAGACTTTTTGAATGAATACAAAGCAATCTTAAACTTTCACGATGCTGAAATAAGTTTAGAGAAAGAAGGTAAGTCAATAGCTTTGAAATTTGAAGATTGGCTCTCAAACCATGACGAAGAAATTAATCGGCTTTACCTCCTGTTAGACAAAAGTTCGGAATTTTCGACGGAACTTGACACTAACAATCACTCTGCAAGTACTGACAGGGATGATATCGACGGCGCATTTGATAGTAATGAGTTAATTCAGAACAAAATTCAAACAATTGACAATTGTAGTGACAGTGATAGGCAGGAGCTTTTTGAGATTTTACAAGCACATTCCACAGTTTTTACTCACAAAACAGGAACAATCAAGGGATTTCAATACCAATTTCGTGTTCGTGAGCATACTAAATTTTGTGTTATACCATACGTAATTCCAGAACATTACAGGGACCGTGTTAGAACAGAAATACAATCTATGCTTGACGAGGGCATTATTGAGACTGCAGTAAGCTCATACAACAATCCATTACATGTTATTGAGAAGAAAAATGGATCGATCAGGCTTGTCTTAGACTCGAGACAAATCAATACTATCATTATTCCTGAAACAGACAGGCCGCAAACGTTGGAAGAACTTCTTCAAAATTTTAATGGTGTAAATGTGTTGTCTTCCATTGATCTCAGATCCAGCTTTTATCAGATCGAACTTCATCCAGAATGAAGAAAATACACAGCTTTCCTTTGTTTCGGCGTTTGTTATCAGTTTCGGAAACTTCCTTTTGGTTTGAACATTTCTTCGGCAGCATTCATTCGCGGGCTAAGGTCCGTATTACCTGAGTTCTTAAAACGTCACATCACCTTATATGTGGACGATATTCTGATAGCAGAAGCCTCATGGGAACAACACAATCGCATCCTCAACAGCGTGTTACATATGTTTGCAGAATCTGGAATTACAGTTAACTTGGAAAAGTCTGAATTCGGTAGGACAAAGGTGACGTTTTTGGGACATATTATTTCTTCTGAAGGCATTCAGCCGGATCCTGAAAAGTTAGAAGCAATCAGAACCATTCCAGTTCCATCCACAAAAAAACAAGTCCGCAGTTTTCTAGGTCTTGTTAATTTTTACCGCCGTTTTCTGAATATGCAAATTCTAGTTACACATAAATTTTGTTCTTTGGAACTGTGACGAACAAGCACAGTTGGAATTCAATTCTTTGAAAGAAGCGTTACTTAACGCGCCAATACTAGCTCATCCAGATATGTCACAAGATTTCTGCCTTAGCACAGATTCTTCTAAAGTCGGTCTTGGTGCCCATTTATTTCAAGAAGCCATAGAAAATGACACTACTGTTCAGAAAAGCATTGCTTTTGCTAGCCGACTGCTAACAAAATCTGAAAAAAATTATTCCGTTACTGAATTAGAAACTTTAGCTATCGTTTGGGCATTTAACAAATTCCGTTTCTTTCTTTCTGGTAAGCACGTAAAAGTATACAGTGATCATCGTGCATTACAATTTCTTATGTCTTCAAAATTAAATCATGACAGGTTAAAACGTTGGGCATTGTTTCTGCAAGAATTCCACTTCACAATAGTCTACATTCCCGGCAAGGAGAACATTGTTGCGGACGCACTGTCACGCGCACCGGCTGGGCTTGAGAAAAGTAATACAGAAGGAAACCTCGAGAAAAATTTCAGTATTCTTTACATTCAGAAAGTCGCCTTTGAAAACTTCATCACCACATCTTTAAAGGACATTGCTCATGAACAAGATAAAGATCCGATTTGGAAAGACATCAAAAGTAAATGGCATGAAAAGACACACACACAGATTCGGCATTATTATCTGGTTAGAAACAACATACTGTTCAAACGCTGCACTGTTGATGACAAGCTATGGGTACTTTGCATTCCTGACGATTTTGTTAATAAGCTCATTTGGTACATTCATTTCAGCTATGCACATTTTGGTCCACGAAAATGTTATCATATTCTTCGGACGACTTGTTATTTTAACAATATGGAAAAGAGAATTCGAAGAGTCTTGTCCATTTGTAAACTTTGTCAAAAGGCTAAACCATCTACTATCTCACATCGTGCTCCGTTGTTTCCTATCATTCCTTCTAAATTAAAAGAATTTGCTGCTGTTGATCTCTTGGGACCGCTTGTCAGGACATATAATGGATTTTCGTACGTTCTAGTCGCTGTTGAACTTACTTCAAAATTTGTTCCTTTCACTCCGTTACGTAAAGCCACTGGACGGTCTGTATCCAACGCCTTTGTTAAAAATTTCTTACGTGAAGTTGGACACGTTAGTAAAGTAATTTCAGATAACGGACCGCAATTCAGATCTGCTGTTTGGTCACGTATGCTTCGGAATCATAAAATCAAACCTGTTTTTATTTCATTGTACTCACCACATTGTAACCGTCTGAACGGATTATGAAAGAAATCAATAAGCTTTGCAGACTTTATTGTCACAGAAAGCATCAGTATTGGGACAGATATTTACACTTATTTCAAAACGTGCTGAATGAAATGCCTCATGACTCCACTGCTTTACCACCTATTCTTGTACTGAAGAATGGAGAACCACCGAACAGAATCAGAGAGCTTGTACCTTTTTCGAATACATGTAAACCTCGACACAAAGCCATAATTGATTTGGCTATTAAAAATATAAATCTGCAGCAGACAAAAGGAGAAAACTACACGGTAAAGCAAATGCAAAGAAATTATATATTGGTCAGAAATTTCTCATTACAGCTCATTCATTGTCACATAGGAAGAAACACTTGAGTCACAAATTCTTTCTAGTTTACAATGGACCTTGCAGAATCCGACGTATACCACATGATAATTGCGTTGAAGTTGAAACTCTGCGTACTAGGAAGAGTAAAGGTTTACACCAGGTTTCACACGTAAAACCGTTTATTGAAAGATAATCCGTTGTTTAACTTAGTCTTTGCCATA
The DNA here is from genome assembly GCF_023898315.1 of Schistocerca nitens. Classification (NCBI taxonomy): domain Eukaryota; kingdom Metazoa; phylum Arthropoda; class Insecta; order Orthoptera; family Acrididae; genus Schistocerca; species Schistocerca nitens. The sequence goes on along the minus strand of NC_064614.1, from coordinate 699,829,167 downwards.
AAACTTTTCACTTCACACTACTAGTACAATTTGTCACTCTGAGAAACTGTTAACATGCAACAATGTTTTGAAGTTAACTATCTAGTCTAGAACCTAGGGAACATTTTTAAACAGAAATTACGAATGCATTGTTATAGTGAACAGACGACACAGTGTTGTTATTTGTACATTCTTGTTTGTTAGTTGCACGATTACGTAAAGACTATCAGCCTTCTATACTTAGAACATATACTTGTACTGCCAATGAGATTTTAATGCAACATTTTGGTTTACTTGAAAATACATTCTGGATTTAAAGTACTTTCTGCGAGATACCAGATGACAGTGGTTAGTTTATGTGACAGCTACACGATTTTATCACGACGCTACTAATGAGTGACAATTTACAATGTTACTTTTGCGGTGTTTCTGTTTTATATCTGCACAGTTTTTCTGAATTATTCTGGAAAGTAAAACATGTTTTAGTAGTAACTTTTGTGGTATAGCTACAATGTGACAGCCTTTGCAACAATACTTTACAGTATAGTAATTTCTTGATCACGGTAATGTACGTAATAACTACGATATCTATACGCATAGCATTTCACTTATGTTTATCATGAGGTAAGTACATTGACTTCTGCAGAACTTAGCTTTCGGAGGACGATAACTATGACACTTCCACAGAATTATCTTATAGCAAGACACACATTTAGCGCTAAAGGACACGTATTTGAGTGATTAATTTTGTACTTAAAACATTTATTTTTAAAGATTTTTTAATTACAATGATACAAAGGTTTTCCGTGATACATTTCATTCCATTGCTGTAATCTGTAACACCTGAGGGTATAATTACATTAATCCTCAGGGGGGTACACGCTTACTTTGTGTACCATGTGTTTGGCAAGCACAAGGAGCCCTAGCTAATATGGTATTTGCTTATACAACTATACACATCGGTACCATATTTCTCTAACACAGAATTACACAACTATCTGATTATTTAACAGAGAAACAAAAATTTTTTACTATGTCAGTGACACATGTTTACGCAATTACACAGTTGGATAATTTCATACTTATGAAATTGTATTTTGTCTGTACTTTGTGAACTGTTCTTATTTTTCCATAACGATTGTGATACTATGAGAGCTTTGAATGATGTATTGCTATGAGATCATGATTTTTAAAGTACTTTTGAGGTAGATGACACTATTGAAATGAGCAGAGAATTTTTTTAGGTTCTGACATTATTGCAGAAAGCTACGACGTTTTTGAGACTTGACTGAGGTGTTATGATGTGTATTATGCTGTTGAGGTATGTTTATGATCAATAAGCTGATGCTATATGAGGAATTTGATTATGCTATGTATTTATTATGATGAAATATTGAAGTGTCGTCGCAAGATTGACGTGTCGAGGAATTTATATATGTGTAATAAGGTAAGGAGTAATGAACAGTGGTTAGGGACTCTGACTTGTGAAAAAGGATGTTGGAAACCAAGAATCGTACTTTAAGAGTTATGAAATGTGTGTAAATGCGTGAATGTATCAGAATGCCGGCGAAAATTTTTTGGACACTGTTATATTCATAAGATTTTGTTTCTACACATTTGCAACGCAAATTCTCGATCCGTGAAATTTTGTATATGAGACTGCCACTGTAGTGCAAACTGGTGTTGTAAATATTTCAGTAAGAAAGTTAAGTGACCTTCACATAATGCGTTGTGGGCACGACACATTACGTGGGCAGCTGCGCGACAGTCTCCTGGAAAAAAAACCCATTAGTGTGTGCCTTTCAGAGGCACAGGTGGAGAAAAGAAAAAGAAGCCATTATCCTCGCTATTGACATTTTTTTGTACAAAGCATCGCAAATACGACACGCTTAAACTTGAAAACATATGATTACACTGTGGAGCTCTTAATTTATGAAATTTACTAAAATGCCTAATGAAATGATGAGAAACATTTTACATCTATTGTCTTTCTAGTTGAGAGATTGCTCATTTTGTTTAATATCTGGTTTCCAGCTGTGTTGCAGCATTGGTTTTATAAAATAAAATAAAATGCTTTTGCTAATGTGAACACTTTCTGTCAACAGATCTATTAAATAATTACTTTATGATCCACGTTCTTCGAAAAAGGAGCTCTTGGAATGGAAAGAACACTAAGAAGGGACTAATAACAGTAACTGCATATATAATTTTCTTTTCAAGTACTGGGTAATTTTTGTAGAACTAGTTTTTGTGGTGCACCACTTTAATGACATAGATATTAAGATGTGAACAGACATTTCCCTTATCTGCGTTTTTGTCTTTAGTGTACTATTTTTTCTGCTTGAGCTATGTCATGTTTAGGTATAAGTTATTGCATTTGCTGCTGCTGCTTGCCAGGCATAGTGTTACTGAATTTGACTTTGTATTACTCTGTTAAGCCAGTTTTACTACTGATTTATTTTTATTGTTTGCTGCACATTGCCTTATATTAGTTGTAATATTGCAATTGCTCTGCAAATTTATTTTACTGCTGCTTGCTTTGACAATTTCCATTTTTTTCATTGCTGATTGTATTAATTGTTTTGTGCTGCTGCATTGCCTCATCCCTTAGTTTAGCATCTGAGCTCAGTAGATTTAAGTTAACTTAAGAGGGGGTAGACTATATAAGAAACTAACTATGATGAATTGGAAGAAATGCATTCAGAAGCTATAATAAAATGGTTTGGCCAAAAAAAGTAGTGTACAGTGGAGAAAAACTATTTTTGAAAGAGGATGTGAACAGAATACAGAAAGCAAGCTTAGATAGGACTTTTGGGAATAATGATGAACGAAGGGAGATCTCCATGCAAAATACTGCAGTAAAACAAACCCTGTCCTTTCCTTTTGTGTCATCCCTCTATGTGTTTGTGTACCCTTGTGTATTTGTGTTTCTCCTGTCTTTATGTGTTTAGCTGATGAGAGCTATGTTGTAGAATTTTCTAATACTATGTTATTTACTTTGTAAAGATGTTAGACATTATTTATTCTGTTTTGTTGCTCATATGTGAAGGTGATGTTTCAAAAGTTATTCTGATCTTTATGTATGTACTTACGTCATTATTTTTGTAACACTGATGTATATGTTTATTTCTATTCTTTTGTAAAGCCTGTGTTACTACAAATGTTATCTGTATTGTTATGTTCTTTAATGATGTATTTTGTACCTTTGTTATTGTATTTTTATGTTATCAAATTGTAATTGTTACAAGTTCTTCAAATTAACTATCATTTCACTGCACACGTTTCTGTTGGTCATAATATATGCACAGTATGTGAGAAGTTGGGACTGTTAGTGCTTGCACGTGTGTTGATAATTCAGCAAGGGACTGGATAACAGCATTATTGGTTCTAAGGACAATTCCAAAAAACTTCGTGAATGCACAAGTGGTGGTTTATGGACTTGCTGTATTTTCTGCAAGACTTCTAAGAACAATTCCAAAAACTTTGTGCGTGCACAAGTGGTGGTTTATGGACTTGCTATATTCTCCGCAAGCCTCTTCGATGGTGATTGTGCACCTGCACAGTCGCAACAGATGGTTGCTGGCCGTCTCTACAAGGACTACAGTGGGTCTACCCCTTTGATGACTCACCAACACCATTATTTCTACAAGGACTGCAGTGGGTCTGCACCACTGGTGGCCCACCGATACCGTAATCTCTAACAAGACTACAGTGGTCTGCTCTGTGATGACCTACCTACCAATATTCTTCAAAACTTCGACTGACTCTGCTGTGGGTTTGCTCTGTTGTGGACCATTACCTGTCTGCATGTCGAGAGTCAGCACTGTCTTTCCGTTGGAAGGACACCGCTACTTGTTCAAGACTGCATGGAAATCCACTACTTCCATGTGCATTTTCTTTTACTGCTGAGACTTTGAGAAAAACACTGCAATTTTACTGTGATGAACGATCAGTACTGTCTTTATGGACGTTGACCAGCATTGTATCAATAAGTGTGTGCATTTGATTTCTTTGTTATTATAATTATGAAAAATTTTTTCAAATCTGTATTGGCCACGGCCCAAAACAATTTGTAAATTTTTTTGTGGGGAGCATGGGGGCTATGTAAGTAGGCTGTTTAGGTTTTTATATTGGTAACGTCACGTAGCGCTCTGTATGAAAATCACTGGCTGTGCTGTGTGCAGTCTGTGGCTGCTTTGCATTGTTGTAATATTCGCCATTGTAGTGTTGGGCAGCTGGATGTTAACAGCGCGTAGCGTTGCACAGTTGGAGGTGAGCCGCCAACAGTGGTGGATGTGGGGAGAGAGATGGAGCAGTTTTGAAATTTGTAAGACTGGATGTCATGAACTGCTATATATATTATGACTATTAAGGTAAATACATTGTTTGTTCTCTATTAAAATCTTTCATTTGCTAACTGTGCCTATCAGTAGTTAGTGCCTTCCGTAGTTTGAATCTTTTATTTAGCTGGCAGTAGTGGCGCTCGCTGTATTGCAGTAGTTCGAGTAACGAAGATTTTTGTGAGATAAGTGATTTGTGAAACGTATAGGTTAATTTAGTCAGAGCCATTCTCTTGTAGGGATTACTGAAAGTCAGGTTGTGTTGCGCTAAAAAATATTGTGTGTCAGTTTAAGCACAGTCATGTATAATTTTTTTAAATGGGACTTTTCAAAATACTTCAGTTGATTGATGAAAGGAGGAAGTACAAACATGTTCCGGGAAAATCAGGAATACAGAAATACAAGTCGCTGAGGAATGAAATAAATAGGAAGTGCAGGGAAGCTAAGACGAAATGGCTGCAGGAAAAATGTGAAGACATCGAAAAAGATATGATTGTCGGAAGGACAGACTCAGCATACAGGAAAGTCAAAACAACCTTTGGTGACATTAAAAGCAACGGTGGTAACATTAAGAGTGCAACGGGAATTCCACTGTTAAATGCAGAGGAGAGAGCAGATAGGTGGAAAGAATACGTTGAAAACCTCTATGAGGGTGAAGATTTGTCTGATGTGATAGAAGAAGAAACAGGAGTCGATTTAGAAGAGATAGGGGATCCAGTATTAGAATCGGAATTTAAAAGAGCTTTGGAGGACTTACTGTCAAATAAGGCAGAAGGGATAGATAACATCCCATGAGAATTTCTAAAATCATTGGGGGCAGTGGCAACAAAACGACTATTCACGTTGGTTTGTAGAATATATGAGTCTGGCGACATACCATCTGACTTTCGGAAAAGCATCATCCACACAATTCCAAAGACAGCAAGAGCTGACATGTGCGAGAATTATCGCACAATCAGCTTAACAGCTCATGCATCGAAGCTGCTTACGAGAATAATATACAGAAGAATGGAAAAGAAAATTGAGAATGCGCTAGGTGACGATAAGTTCGGCTTTAGGAAAAGTAAAGGGACGAGAGAGGCAATTCTGACGTTACGGCTAATAATGGAAGCAAGGCTAAAGAAAAATCAAAATACTTTCATAGGATTTGTCGACCTGGAAAAAGCGTTCGACAATATAAAATGGTGCAAGCTGTTCGAGATTCTGAAAAAAGTAGGGGTAAGCTGTAGGGAGAGATGGGTCATATACAATATGTACAACAACCAAGAGGGAATAATAAGAGTGAACGATCAAGAACGAAGTGCTCGTATTAAGAAGTGTGTAAGACAAGGCTGTAGCCTTTCGCCCCTACTCTTCAATCTGTAGATCGAGGAAGCAATGATGGAAATAAAAGAAAGGTTCAGGAGTGGAATTAAAATACAAGGTGAAAGGATATCAATGATACGATTCGCTGATGACATTGCTATCCTGAGTGAAAGTGAAGAAGAATTAAATGATCTGCTGAATGGAATGAACAGTCTAATGAGTACACAGTATGCTTTGAGAGTAAATCGGAGAAAGACGAAGGTAATGAGAAGTAGTAGAAATGAGAACAGCGAGAAACTTAACATCAGGATTGATGGTCACGAAGTCAATGAAGTTAAGGAATTCTGCTACCTAGGCAGTAAAATAACCAATGACGGACGGAGCAAAGAGGACATCAAAAGCAGACTCGCTATGGCAAAAAAGGCATTTCTGGCCAAGAGAAATCTACTAATATCAAATACCGGCCTTAATTTGAGGAAGACATTTCTGAGGATGTACGTCTGGAGTACAGCATTGCATGGTAGTGAAACATGGACTGTGGGAAAACCGGAACAGAAGAGAATCGGAGCATTTGAGATGTGCTATAGACGAATGTTGAAAATTAGGTGGACTGATAACGTAAGGAATGAGGAGGTTCTATGCAGAATCGGAGAGAAAAGGAATATGTGGAAAACACTGATAGGGAGAAGGGACAGGATGATAGGACATCTGCTAAGACATGAGGGAATGACCTCCATGGTACTAGAGGGGGCTGTAGAGGGCAAAAACTGTAGAGGAAGACAGAGATTGGAATATGTCAAGCAAATAATTGAGGACGTAGGTTGCAAGTGCTACTCTGAGATGATGAGGTTAGCACATGATAGGAATTCGTGGCGGGCCGCATCAAACCAGTCAGTAGACTGATGACAAAAAAAATCATCAAAGACATTAGTGAGGTCTTTCAATCTCTGACTTTATTTCATGATTGCGAGGACACGTAGTGACTCTTATTCACGAATGGAGAGATCTCCAATCACGAGAAAACCTTACCGAATTTATAAATTTTTTCGGATAGGGAACGTAGCTTTTGCGTCTCCTATTTGCTGCTGACTTTTCCCACACTACGAAACAGTATTTCTGTCATGTGATGTAGGCAGTGTAACAGGTTTTATTACATGTTCACGTGTATATAGCACTGGAAAAGTAATAGACAAGTGGTTTTGCAATGATACAGAAAATGATAACAATGCTGCAAAGTCACTGGCTGATAGCATCATGAGATAGACGAGATGAAACGGTTTATTGACGTTGCTAGTCGTTGGTAACTGTGGTTTGGTGCTCGATTAATTGGGTAAAATGCGTTGAAATTAAGAAAAATTGCAAAAGTTGATGGAAAATACGTAAAACTGAGTAAAATATGTCAAAATTGATTGTTATAGACTACCACCTACACAGTATGTTCATCCGTCAACGACAACAGAATCGTATACCGAGTTTATGGTTTTACTCAGTTTACGAAATGGCGATGAGCGAGGGGATAAGAACTGTAACTTGCTGCCTGGTCTAGAAATGATTGTATTATTTTCTGACATGTGAACAGATAGAGGATAGGGTGAAAGCCACTGTTCTACGTTGATAGTTGTTCATATGAAATGTATGTTACACCTACATGATTGACAGTTTATTTATAAGATTTCCGATGACACTAATTTTTGCGTACTTGGATTCTAGGAGGGCGCGCGAGCTACAGCAGGCCGCTGAAAGCGGCTGGTGCACCGGGTTTGGTTGACGCTGGCTTACTGAATGGCGACCACCTTCTGCGACCTCAGCGACCGCTGGTCATGGTGCCCGCACATCAGACGAGAGCAGCCCCTGGATCTGCCTGTTCCCAACAGTGAGACATAGCGGAGGCCTGTAGCATGTTGTTGGCCGTTCTCCTCCTAGAGAGTTTTATGTACCGCAACTGTGACAAATAGTCGAGTATCTTACTATTGTTGCAGGGGTGGGCATTTCCTAGAAATATGTTTGATTTCAGCACACCTGAAAGAATCAATACAATATTGACCAAAGCAGAGCATCGCGTGCAGATGGATCTCTTTGTGATGTTAGAACAGGCCTGGGAAAGCAGGACCACTACCTATGGGACGGTCCAACTGCAGACCAGATACAGTCTATCATTGCCAGCCCAATACTATCCACAGTAAAATACATGCAGTGGATAGACCTCTTTGTGTGTCATGAGCGGCAGGTTAGAAAAGGTCTGGAAAACCAGTATCTCAACTTATGGTGGAAGGAGAGGGAGGTAGGAGAGGAGGTAGGAGGGGAGGTAGGAGGGGAGGTAAGGCTGGCTCTATGCTGCTTAGTCTGTATCCACACAGCGAAGTGAAGACCCATTAACTGCGCTGGTTGAAGTTTTGTTTTCCGATTGTTGTATCAAGTTATTACAACGTTGCACCATCCTGTAGAACCAAGGCTGGGATGCACTTGCAGTGCTATTGTACTTCTATGATTAGTTGCTTGCTTATAAGAAAATTATATTCTCTCCTCCTAAGATACTTTGGTGTCACTCGCAAGAAATCATGTTGATTCATCCCAAAATGTTCCCTCAACATTGCTTATCGTATTGTTGTTTGGTCCTATCAGCATTATGTTTCTAATGAAATCTACTCACCATAGAGCGTGGAACTTGCTTGCTGAATGTACGTTTAAGGTCTGTTGGAAGACGTTAAGTGTTTATTTTGTAGTATATTCAATGCAAGATTCAATTTCTCAGTTCAATATTCATTTTAGCAGTATAATTTCATGCCACAAGAGTGAGTTTACACTTACTTAACTCGAGATTCCACTGATTGAAGTGCTATATCCACTCTATGCGCTGTTGCCATCACCGTATTCGTTTTAAAAGTTTAAGACTACAACCTTTAAACGATGTGAGCTGATATCTGTCTGTGCAGCACAAGAATCACATGTGGCGAACATACGTTGGTAATACTTGATGCAGGAAATGAGTACTTGTGTTTATTGTCACTTTTTCTAAATAAATGAGCTAACATTACAGGAGTGTTCTGTTAAGAACAGCAACACTTGAGCCAGAAACGCAGTATGTTAACCCATGAAGAGCAAGTGACCTGTGTAAAATTCCTCCACTGTCTACTCCTATGCCATCGTTACAGCAGGAACCTGATTCTGCCACAGTATGTGAGAAAACACACACATACACACAAAGCTGTCATTCGGTAACGTAGAGAATCTGAAACCTCCACTACACATCCTTCAGATAGTTTATCTGAAGAAGTAGAATAAACACGAGCACTAGCAAGTGAGGGCACTGCTCTCCACCTGCAGGGGGCAGAGCAGGTGGAAGAGTCCACAATGAGACAACTAATATAAATACCTGTGTGTATCTCATTCATGCAGGATGTATTATTTCAATGGTTTTCCTACATGAGACATTTTACTTAGCCGAGAACCCCTTTCAGACAGTGCTGGTACATCCAGACCGTTGGGAGCATGTCGCCGTTGAGTGTTCAGTTCTTATTGCATGGCAGATAGGTATTCCAGATTCGTTCCAATGGGACTAGTATTTCCCATTAAATTTGTATAACAGCTTGCAGAAAACGTCAGTCCTTGAGTCTTGTCCATCTATAACTGATTTCTGCAAACTAGCAGCAGTATATCACTGTCAGCAGAGGGATCTCCTTGTTTACCATCAGCGACAGGTTAGAACAGACCTGGAAAGCTGGTATCCATTCCATTATGGAGAGGAGATGGAGGGAGAGGGGGAAGTAGGAGAGCTACTAAGTCTGTATCCACAACTGAGGTGAACACATGTGCAGCAGCCTTCACTCTGTTGGCGACGTCTTATTGGGTCGATTTTTGGGGTAGTTGTGTTATTATAGTGCTTTTTCTCAATTCCTGCACTTGTTCCTCAAGAGCTACACACTTACAGAACGCTAGGAGACAATTCTTCTGGCAGTGGCTGTAGGACAACTCTCTGCCAACTTCGAGTGGTGTTGTGGACTAGGGCATTCAGCAAGGTGATCGTGTACACACATGTGATCGAAAAGGGGAACAAAACTCATTTCAAGCATCCTGAGTTGAGCCCCGTGCACCGAGGTGAACACCTCTGATTCATTCAGTCTCGTGCAGTGGCATAGGAAGAAGTTGTCTCCACATTGCATTGTGGATTAACTGGCTTTTCAAAAATTATGAACAACTGCAGCTTAGGCAGTAGTCGTGCTGAGTTATGACGTGCATCCTCAGTCCATCATGCTGAATCACAGTTATTTTATGAAATGCATCCCCCCTATGCTCATCTGTTATCACCTCTTTCAATTCCTTGTATAACAGGCTATGGACGCAGTCTTCAGTTGTATGCTTACAGGAAATACAGTTATAAACTCCTCTCTGTTGAACACCCACATCTCTTCGATCGAACACATTTCAAAGTAATCTAATTAATTAATTTAATTATCATTTAAATAAATAAATAATATATTGCTCGAATCTACCGCCCAATTCGTTCATTTGGTCCGATTTTTCACCAGAGCGTTTTTCTGTTGTCCCACCAATTTTAAGCAGTGGTGTCTATTTGAATACCAAGCAGAAAGGCCGTACGTTAAGTGTGAGTTCGGTTTCTCTGCTAAAATTTAATAAATTCTTCCAGCAGGATAATACACATATAAATAAAAGAACACAATTTCTGGGCAGTACATTATGTCCTTCCTCTCCAGCAGCTCAGCAAAAAATTCAGTCTTTATCCCACCAATTCCCAAGTGGGGGAGGGGAGGTGAAGTGGTTAAGGGAGGGTGGGAATTGGAGGAGTTTAAAGGAAATGAGAGGGAGGATTGGGGATCGTGACATCATCAGTGTGACAATGCCTTATCTATTCCCCACGCAAAAGAGCTGGGGGTACTACACAGGGAGAGCCACCATATTAAATAAATTTGACAACAATGCTGACTGCACCAGCATTGGCTTTATTCCCCTACTGATAACCTCCTGTCGTATCCTCACATAATCCTACCCTACTTTTAAATGTTTTATATATGTCTGTATTATTTCTGTAATGTACATGAAATGTCTGATGCTACAGTTTTCCTTTTCTTCTGTAATGATACTCCTTGCAGTACACATTGATGTACACTTCTTCTATAACTTTTTATTAGTTGGTACAAGTACTTCGGTGTTAAGAGTGTCACAGCTTATTGCATTTCAAAGAGCATTGAGGTCATATCGTCGCTAAATAGAGATTCCTTGCTGGCAGAATAAATTTAAGAATATTTGTAAGTTATCTACCATATCAAAAAGATGTTCCTGCTTACGGTAGATGATAGGTAATCATGGGTAGCTTACAAGCTGATAACATAGAGTTAATTTTTTGTCGCCCCCCCCCCCACTCCCCAAATACACATCGCCATTTCCACTATCCTCTGTCATCACTAATGAAAAGACCTCTGCTGAAGAACTGAATCCCAGTTGTTCAACGAAGCCCATTCCATGGACAATCTTGTAGAACTCTCGTGTTAGTTTCTGTTGCTCGTTTCGAATAATTTATTGGATAAGATTCGAGTAAGTTCTTTTAACGATCTCATAGGACTTTGCAGACAGTGGAATGTCAACCTTAACAGTAAGGACAGTATCTTGGTATATAGCACAAAGACTCATTCCTAAGAAAAAAAATCAATTTTGAAAGAGAATCGGGCTTAGTAATAGAAGATTAGACTTTTAACCCACAATGCACACTTTCTAAATGTTAGTGGAACTTTTCATACTTTGAAATTGGGAAAATGAAGAAGAAATGCTTGATAATGGAACATTTCTAAACAACCTTTTGCTGAAGGCTTCGTACCTTTTGCCTTCCTTTGCAGACGAACGTTAACAGTTGTTGAAAGAACAGCAAGCTTTAAACTAGGACAGAATATCGGTAGCAATGAGACTAAAATAATGTATAAGAACAATGTAAAAGAATACTATGTTTTTGTATTTATGACATTTGAAGACTAATGACTGGAAAGGCAGTAAAATGAATCAAATAAGAGTGTCCATGCCTTCGAGTGATTTTGGTAAACTAAATACGGTTTCCTTATCCAGGCATTCGACGTTTCCGAGAAGGAAAGTTTACGACCAATTTCTATTACTAGTTCCGATTTGGTAGAGAGACAAATTACGAAAAGTATGTATAAAATGAAGTTTACACTGTGATATAGATTCGTATATTGGGAATTACTGGGAGAGTCAGGATCGGCTACCAAAATGGAATGACCGTAAAGACATTGTCTTGGAGCAGGGAGGTTCAGGTAGTCAGAAATGTAGAGCAGATGGACCACATATGTTTTATGCTGGATTCTGAATGACTGAAACAAATATATATATTGAAAACATGTATTGCATTCATTTTACCTGTTGTGCATGATGAATTGATGCTGTGGGTTACTTTGATAGTTTTTGTTGTTATAATACGCGACTAGTCGGTTTTTGAAGCTGATAGGATTTATTGTACCGTTAACTAGTTTTTGAGCCACTGGAGGCTCATTATCAGAGGGAGATTTTCATTGAATTCATTGAATTTGTCGTGGATACGACGAGACAGTAAGAATTCTTCAAGACTGGCGATGTCTAAGGGAAGCTTGAAATTTAGTGCGGGCTTAAATGCCAGGATAGTTTTAATAGTTTTAACAATGAAGCCCTGTCTTGAAATTGGACAGAAAACCCAAAGAGATTCTGGTCGTATGTTAAGTACGCCAGCAGCAAGGCACAATGAATACCATCGCCACATGATAGCAATGGTATTTTTACCGATTACAGAAGCGCTGATGTGGAGATACTAAAGAAGGTTTCTGAAATACGGCCACCAAACCACCGCTAATAACTATAATTCCGGTATCCTGTCGGCGTCACAAGCAGAAGATGAAGAGGTAGAGAAGGTATATGAGGATATCGGACGCTTAATTCGGGGTGTAAAGGGAGAGCATGGGGAAATGGAATGCGGTTTCAAGGGAAAGGACTGAAGGCAAAGTTACAACAGTATTAGATGGTAGCAGGAGTGAGAGACGAGAAAAATGAATTGATATGTGCAAAAAAGTTATTGAATCTGAGTTCGCTGCTGCGTTAGGAGGAATGAGCTTGAAATCTTATACCGAAAGTATTTGCCCGCCGCTTCTGAAATGTTTTGTTTCTTCTGAATATTTTTTTTTTACTTTTCTATTTCATTTTTTATCAAAATTTAATAATAAATAATAAATAATGAAATAAATCCCGGAACCCAAAACGTCCTTATTACTAGTTAATGACTTAACCCTTAGGCCACTGGGAACTACTAAGTAACGGAAACAAAATATGAATATCCAGTGTTTTCAATGGTTTATACAGGGTGAGTCACTTAACATTACCGCTGGATATATTTCGTAAACCACATCAAATACTGACGAATCGATTCCACAGACCGAACGAGAGGAGAGGGGCTAGTGTAATTGTTTAATACAAACCATAAAACAATACACGGAAGTATGTTTTTAACACAAACCTACGTTTTTTAAATGGAACCCCGTTAGTTTTGTTAGCACATCTGAACATATAAACAAATACGTAATCAGTGCCATTGGTTGCATTGTAAAATGTTAATTACATCCGGAGATATTGTAACCTAAAGTTGACGCTTGAGTACCATTCCTCCGCTGTTCGATCGTGTGTATCGGAGAGCACCGAATTACGTAGGGATCAAAAGGGAACGGTGATGGACCTTAGGTATAGAAGACACTGGAAGAGCACATTACGTCCACATGCTAACACCTTTTTATTGGTCTTTTCCACTGACGCACATGCACATTACCATGAGGGGTGAGGTACACGTACACACGTGGTTTCTGTTTTCAATTACGGAGTGGAATAGAGTGTGTCCCGACATGTCAGGCCAATAGATGTTCAATGTGGTGGCCATCATTTGCTGCACACAGTTGCAATCTCTGGCGTAATGAATGTCGTACACGCCGCAGTACATCTGGTGTAATGTCGCCGCAGGCTGCCACAATACATTGTTTCATATCCTCTGGGGATGGAGGCACATCACGGTACAGATTCTCCTTTAACGTACCCCACAGAAAGAAGTCCCTGCAGATGCTGCTCGCCGACCGTGGTCCGTCTTTGTTACAACACGCAACTGAACGTCGGAGGTTTCAAGCGTCAACTTTAGGTTACAATATCTCCGGATGTAATTAACATTTTACAATGCAACAAACGGCACTGATTACGTATTTGTTTATATGTTCAGATATGCTAACAAAAGTAACGTGGTTCCATTTAAAAAACGTAGGTTTGTGTTAAAAAACATACTTCTTTGCATTTTTGTATGGTTTGTATTAAACAATTACACTAGCCCCTCTCCTCTCGTTCGGTCTGTGGAATTGGTTCGTCAGTATTTGATGTGGTTTACGAAATATATCCAGCGGTAACGTTAGGGGACTCCCCCTGTATATTGAATGATTGGTTGGTTGGTTGTTTGGGGAAGGAGACCAGACAGCGAGGTCATCGGTCTCATCGGATTAGGGAAGGACGGGGAAGGAAGTCGGCCGTGCCCTTTGAAAGGAACCATCCCGGCATTTGCCTGGAGCGATTTAGGGAAATCACGGAAAACCTAAATCAGGATGGCCGGACGCGGGATTGAACCGTCGTCCTCCCGAATGCGAGTCCAGTGTCTAACCACTGCGCCACCTCGCTCGGTTGTATATTGAATGAATAAATACTAACAGGTTAAAAGCGAAAAATAGTGTGTCCAGTTATTTCTTAACTCTGTTAGTCAGATACCTGAAAACCTGCACTTTAGCTTACTACTTACGTCCATGTTCATGCGAAATATGCATTACTGCAACGCACTTTCGAAATACAAACGTGACACGTAATGTGATACGGGTGGTTCATGTGTGAAAATAATGCTTTCGAAATTCTTCTCCTATTGGGTGACCAACTGGATTATCTTGTCACATCTTCTCTCTGTCTCTCTGTCTCACAACACACACACACACGCACACACACACTTACTCTCGTTCTCTCATCGTCATCAACAACGAAAACACGGCACCTCAAGCTCTTTTTAAGTCATAACAGTCAATATTTTTGAAATGAATGATGTGCATAACATGCAAATGAAGTAAAATTACAGCCGACAGTGCACTGCGACATTTACTAAGTGGTGCTTTCAGTAACAAAAATTTCAATAGCTATTGTCTTTATTGTTGTGGATTGGCAGGAGAGCCAACCCAGGGTTATAGAGGAAGCCGAAAGGCACGCGTTTTAGCTCACGCAGGCTGGCGTGAGGTCTGGAACAGGACAAGGAATTTAGACTAGAAAAAAAAGGATGTAGCTGGTGGAATACTTAACTTTAATCCATTAATGTTGAACGTAGCTCTTGTCTGTACATTATTTACAATATCAATAGTAACTGAACATGGCGCCTTGCTAGGTCGTAGCAAATGACGTAGCTGAAGGCTATGTATACTAACTATCGTCTCGGCTAATGAGAGCGTATTTTGTCAGTGAACCATCGCTAGCAAAGTCGGCTGTACAACTGGGGCGGGTACTAGGAAGTCTCTCTAGACCTGCCGTGTGGCGGCGCTCGGTCTGCAATCTCTGATAGTGGCGACACGCGGGTCCGACGTATACTAACCGACCGCGGCCGATTTAAAGGCTACCACCTAGCAAGTGTGGTGTCTGGCGGTGACACCACATTTATAACAGGAAAAGTGAGGAACTACAGTCAGTGATGGCCTCGATGTACCCACATGCTAGGCGAATATCTCACCTTGACTGCGTTACGAAAAAGTATATGTTTACAAAGCCTACTGTTTACTAAAGACCGATAAGTTTACAGTTGTATACCATAAGCTCGGCAATTTACGGAGGTCTGACGACAGTGCAGAACTGGCGAACTAGGGAAGTAGATTCGACTGTGAAGGAATGAAAGAAGTATAATCGTCACAAACTGTCACTTTAATTTACATAATTATGTTACATATTTTTCTGCAAAAATTGTTAATTGGTGAAATCACGGGAAAAAGAGGAAATTAAACAAACGAATGTTGTGCTACTCATGTAGGGATGCCCCGTGTGAGATAGATATAGGGGTCTAAAGCTTCACAGGAGTGCTTCTAAAGCCCGGAGGCACATATGATTTATGACTAGTTGGTCTACACTTCCTATTCGTGAGTTGTATATCGCTTCTCATCAAGCTCTTGTTGTGAAGATAATAGTGCCATGGGTAGGACAATTACGTTTCTGAATCTGAATTATATGGGCTATATATAGGTTTTCCGAGCATGCAAACTGCAGTCGATAAGCTTCTAAGGATTTCACCCATGGGTAGCCACCGGCCCGATTAACGTATCTGCATTCTGAAAGAGATTGTAGAGTACGTTAGGTTTCTTTGGAATTTAGATATTCTGTTTCAAAACTTGTGTACTTTTATATGATGCAGCAAATCAGTTCCAGCAAATTTCGATGGTTTACAGTGGGCGCCAACACGAACATCGAGAATTACAGACCACTTAGCCTTCATCTATCTTTCACAGGCTGCTAACGAAGATCATAAGAAATTGCGGGAATCGTAAACTTGGGCTTTAGCAGTCAGTCGAACTGTCGGTGTTCAGGAAAGATTTTAGTATAATGTACCGTATCAGTACATACACTGAAAAAAAAAGTATGGGCTCTAATATCTCAATTCACATGACCTTCATAGATTAGCAGAATGCGCTAGATACGATCGAAAACTTGGCAGTAATGTCGGCCATGAACAGAGACTTCACTGATTACATATACTCGTACATCAACTTCATTCTTTACATTTACGAAAATTCCATTGTACATGGGAAAATAAAGGAAGAGTGGATCACCGGAAAGGATCCAGTAAGAAGAAGTGTCAGAAAGGGAGACACAAAGTCACCTAAGTTATTCACTTTCACTCTATGGAAGACGTTCAAGAATCCATCATGGGGACAGAAAGGCATCAACATAGATGGAGAATATCTCAACCAACTTCGCTTTGCCGATATCATCCTCTTTAGTAACGACGCAAAAGTTCAACGATGATCGGGGGACTTGAATATAATTCCCTCGCTGTACGTCTCAAAATGAACCTTCAAAAGACCAGGGTCATGACCGCTATCAGTATTGTGTTCTCCATCGAAAACAATTATGTGGTAATAAAATCGAGCTTGGTAAAGTTAACCAAACAGCAGAGATCACCCAGCGAATTGGCCTCACCTGCTGGATGGCATTCGGGATATGTGATTAAATTCTCAGCAAACCGACTATGCATTTAAATTTAAAGAGGAAGGTTTGCGACGTATTCATCCTGCCAGTAACCAGTATATGGGCTCGAACCAATGACAAAATAAGCATTGAAAATCGACTCCTGGTCTGTCAAAGAGCAGTAGAGGGAGCAATACTTGAAGTGAGTCTGTGAAAAATCGGTAAGAACGAAGAAATAAGGAGAAAAACAAGAATGTACCATGTTGTCGAGAGGATAACCAGACTCGAATGGATTTGGGTAGAACACGTACTCAGGACCAACTTCGGATGGAACTTCGGATGGACGAAAAACACTGATGCAAAGGCGTTTGAGAGAGTCAAACACAAGTGTCGGACGTCGTCTGGCTAAATGGGGATACGACATACAACGACGCGCGACAAACGTCTAGATCCCGACCACCTAGCAAAAATCGTCATGGAAACCTTTGGAAGAGGCATATGCCCAGCAGTGGATATCGAGAGCCTGAAGAAGAAGAAGGAGGAGGAGGAGGAGGAGGAGGAGGAGGAGGAGGGTGGCGTGAGAAACAAACAGAGAACAGGAATTCAAATCGAGAAAAGTCATTCAAAGACACAACAACAATACATCTATCTAACGGCTTATGCTGGCAGGTATGCTGAGTTAATGCAAGTGGAACTTCTCGAAATTGCCTGACAGCATTCAGGACGTTAAATGGCGCCAAACGACCCTAAACCAGTCGCAACGAGATTCATCCCGGTTCATCATCAAACAAGCCCCCGTTTACTTATTGATTGGTAACCTATCAAGAAGCGTAAATCATTGCTGATGTTCAATAGTTTTGTTGGAAGTTCCTACCGTCATTACGCTCCTCAGGTCACCTTCTAAATCCGTGGACGTTTCTCGATATCATTTTGATACACCCTGCACATCTTATAAGTTGCAAAAGTTATTTGATTATGCTTAACGACTAGCTGTAATCTTTCTAATATACGTTTATGAAATTCTGTCTCGCCTGTTTCTTAAGCTTGACGTTTGCATAGTACCACATACCTGTTCTATTCACAAGGGGACAGCAAAAAGGAAAGCTTAGATCCACCATCAACTCGTACCCTACTTTGCAGTGACGTCAAATCTGATGGACGTGTTGGTGAATGGATTCCACTTTCAGCTAAATGCAGTCCAGCTGCCGACGTCTGACAGAATATAATGGGGTGTCGTACAGGAATGTCACACTGATTTGACAGCTGCTCCGAAACTTGCCTTGGTTGCAGCTAAAATGATTTCCAAGCTATAGCTTTGTAAAATAGTTTTATCTGACATGGAAGCACTGCTCTTAGCTGATAGTTTCCACAACGCTTTTGCTTCTTGATTGCACTGTTTATGCAGTATATTTGTTATGAAGATGTTCCGAGCAATCTTACCACGCAGTAATATAATGTGACGCACTACTTTTTAAAAAAATTAATTTTGAGATCACTGCTTAACTTCGGCATCAGCGGAATGCCTTTGATTCAACTTCACTGCTTTCCAGGGTGTGTTTTCAAAACGTCATGGTGTTTACACGTACTAATTTTCTGTTATCTAAGGAAAATCGCTATCCCTGATTCTCTTGTCGATTCCCCTGCTAGTTTTCCTTCCAGAAATTCCGTAACTTGTACTGTCGACTCACTATCTTTTAGTGAGTGGTCTTAATCAAACAAATACACATTTCTTTCCTAAGCTGTAATCCTCCATAATTATGAACACAATTTTGAAACAAATCTAAGAATGAAATTTTGTGAAAACTTTGAGGGGGGCCAAAAATGAACACTAGACTGAGTGACATCGATTGTCATGCCACTGTTTTTCTGGAACTGTGTAGGAGTAACATGATTTTTTAAATGGTGGTAATGGATTTATTGATTGACCGCTGGGGATATTGGTAATTCCCAAAATCCCAGAGGCTCAGGCTGTCTGTATCTAAAGTTCTGACTTTACATGTGAGACAAGACCATCAAGTGAACACCTGCTTCTATAGCTGGACTAGAGCTTAATATTGGATTGTGCATACTCTTTTGTTTGTAGTAGTATTTCATAATCAATAGGAAACGAAAATTAAAGTAGGTTTAAATTCACTTTATTCCGATAACGCTTCCAATGTCTGAAAGAAGACATTCTTGCTTCCTACATTTGAACTTGAATCTGTCACTGTGATCCTCGTTTGCATAGCATTCCATTGATAGTCACCATTCAATGTGACTTCCTTGAGTAGTATCTATTTGATGACTCTGGCTCAAAAAGCATATTTTTTAAAAATTCTCGTATTTAAAAGGGAGATTTTATGTTCGCTGCTTCCCCAGTTTTAAAAATTTATTTATCTGAAAACGAAAATTTCATCTATTTAAAAAATAAAAAAGCCAATAAATATTCTCTTTATAAAGAAGCACTCCAAGATCCAGTTTCTCCCCAACAACATCGATATATCCATTCCATTTAAAAAAGTAAAAATCTAAAAAAAAATTTCCTTTGTAAACAAGCTCCACAAAATTGTGTTTATCAGTATCCATGAACCAAGTTTTCGTTTATTTAAAAGAATAAAATCTATAAATTTTCTCTTCATAAATAAACTCAGTCAGACCTTGTCTGTCCACATCATCGATTGAAATTTTATTTAAGAAAACCAAAAGGAATATTTCAACCATAAATGTTCAAATTTTTTGAAAAAAGTTAAATTTTTACTGTGTAAGTAAAAGAGAAACAAAACGTACTCAAAATCTGAGCTACTTCAAAACTTAGAAAACTTTTGTAAAACAAAATGTGGATTAAGTTATGCTGATTTTGAAAATTATTTTAGAAAGAAGATTATTCAGATGTAACTAAACAAGTTCTATAGGTATTCACTGATTATTTTTACATGAAAGAAATAAAGAAGAGAGAACTAAGTTATAAAATGGGAAAGAACTTAGACCAATTTGTAAAAGGAGAAAATTACAGAATTATTATAAACTTAATAAAGAAAAATTGATTCTCTCATTTAAACTTCTGTTTCCAAAATTAATAATTACAATAACAAATTGAATAATAAATCTTGAAAAGAACTTATTGGAACCTAAAATGAAAAAATTAAAACAACTTCTATACTCAATAAACAACAACAGTTTTTTTTCTAGAGAATCTGCAAATTGCAACTAAACAGATTAAAGTCTGCAAGGAAACAGCAGTGAAAGAAGGATTGCAAATATCTTTTGAGAAGGCACGGTATGTGAACATAAATGCCACTTATCCAGTCTGGAAAATGAATAGCAAGTATGGCGACATCAAAAGAGTTCAGAAGTTCAAGTACCTAGGAGAGATTTTGACTCCAAACAACAATGAAAGGCAGCAATTGAAGAACGAGCAAGAAGAATGGAGGTAGCGTTCAGATTGTGTCAGAACATATACAAATCTAAATCACTCTCATCCCAGGCCAAGTTCCAATACTACAGCACAATCATCAAACCTGAATGTTTGTATGCATCTGAGACAATAGCCAGGAAGGAACTTTCAGACTTGGAAAAGAAAGAAAGGAAATTTATTAGAAAGATTCTTCTGCCCAGAAAAATATCTAAAGAATTTACATTCCGCCTACGATCAAATAAAAACTTTATCTATGGTATGAAAATATCACGACCACAATGATGAAAAGAAGACTGTCTTTGTATGGATATAGTAAAAGTTCCATGGGTGAAAGAAGTGCACTGGGATCTAGAAAAATGCAGAATCACAGCAGAAGAAATTGTGAACAGGTATATCCTTAGGGTAAAAGGTTGCAGCAATGAAGGCTTTCTTCAAGGAGAAAACAAGCAAGAACTGAGTATTCTCGGCAGAAGAACATGCACCAGTGAGACAACAGATGAAGGAGTACTGGCGAAAGAGGAAGGAAGAAAATTTTAGAAAATGAGGGAAGTGATGTAAACATAGCTCATAGGTAGCTGTAATGAATAAATAAATAAATAAATAAATAACAATAATTACCAAACTATCAGTTTAATAAGTCACAGCTGCAAAATACTAATGCGAATTCTTTACAGATGAATGGAAAAACTGGTAGAAGCGGACCTCGGGGAAGATCAGTTTGGATTCCATAAAAATGTTGGAACACGTGAGGCAATACTAACCTTACGACTTATCTTAGAAGAAAGATTAAGAAAAGGCAAACCTACGTTTCTAGCATTTGTAGACTTAGAGAAAGCTTTTGACAATGTTAACTGGAATACTCTCTTTCAAATTCTGAAGGTGGCAGGGGTAAAATACAGGGAGCAAAATGCTATTTACAATTTGTACAGAAACCAGATGGCAGTTATAAGAGTCGAGGGGCATGAAAGGGAAGCAGTGGTTGGGAAAGGAGTGAGACAGGGTTGTAGCCTCTCCCCGATATTATTCAATCTGTATATTGAGCAAGCAGTAAAGGAAACAAAAGAAAAATTCGGAGTAGGTATTAAAATTCATGGAGAAGAAATAAAAACTTTGAGGTTCGCCGATGACATTGTAATTCTGTGAGAGACAGCAAAGGACTTGGAAGAGCAGTTGAACGGAATGGACAGTGTCTTGATAGGAGGATATAAGATGAACATCAACAAAAGCAAAATGAGGATAATGGAATGTAGTCAAATTAAATCGGGTGATGCTGAGTGGATTAGATTGGGAAATGAGACACTTAAAGTAGTAAAGGAGTTTTGCTATTTAGGGAGCAAAATAACTGATGATGGTCGAAGTAGAGAGGATATAAAATGCAGACTGGCAATGGCAAGGAAATCGTTTCTGAAGAAGAGAAATTTGTTAACATCGAGTATAGATTTAAGTGTTAGGAAGTCGTTTCTGAAAGTATTTGTATGGAGTGTAGCCATGTATGGAAGTGAAACATGGACGATAACCAGTTTGGACAAGAAGAGAATAGAAGCTTTCGAAATGTGGTGCTACAGAAGAATGCTGAAGATAAGGTGGGTAGATCACGTAACTAATGAGGAGGTATTGAATAGGATTGGGGAGAAGAGAAGTTTGTGGCACAACTTGACTAGAAGAAGGGATCGGTTGGTAGGACATGTTTTGAGGCATCAAGGGATCACAAATTTAGCATTGGAGGGCATCATGGAGGGTAAAAATCGTAGAGGGAGACCAAGAGATCAATACACTAAGCAGATTGAGAAGGATGTAGGTTGCAGTAGGTACTGGGAGATGAAGTAGCTTGCACAGGATAGAGTTGCATGGAGAGCTGCATCAAACCAGTCTCTGGACTGAAGACCACAACAACAACAGCAATAATTCAGTTTTATCAAAACATCTGATGAGACTATTAATAATAACAATAAATATTGAACAAAAAATATTCAAATAACTCCAAACCAAAAATTTAAAAAATTATTCTATACTTAATAAACCAATCTCAATCAATCATATCAACATATCTGATGACAATATTAATAATATCGACAATGTGAATAATTTTCAAATGCTTCCAAAAGATAAATATCAAGAAATTAAACAAAAAATTTATCAGAAAAAATATACCTGTTTCAATTTTCTAGATATTGACAATATTTTTAAATTACACAAACAAGTTAATGGAAAAAATTCAGCTTTTAAATCGAGAATAACAACATATGAAATTAGTTATGACGAATAAATTGTTGATCGCATAATTGTTTGATCATATTAAAAAGACATTAATCACTTAAATTAATAATATTTTAATACAGAAAAGATCTATTAGGTTAATAAGCACTTTTATTGTTATTTTAAAAACACGTACAAACACAAGAATTTAATTTCAAAACAATTAATGTTGTTTTGTTAGGAACAACTAAGTTAAAAGATTATTATCAAAAATCAACCAGTATGCTATTAACTGAAATGAAAGAAATACAAATAAACAAATTTGATTAATCTTGATTTTATATAAATAGTTTGTAATTAAGTGTTTTATAGACAGAATAAAATTTTTGGTTCAGAGCTTCTTATGTCGATTTACTAAAATAATTAGTGATAAGAAAGTTATAATTAATGTAAAAAATATAGATCAAGAGTACTTTCTTATTCAATAAAAATTTGCTTTATATGCAGGAAACGATAATATGGAAGAGTTACTAAATAAAAAATAATTGGGATAGAATCAGATAAATTGTGTGAAAAAGGAAAAATCAGTTTTCCTGTTCATTAACAGATATTCCATAATTTGAAAGGAGCCAAATATTTCAATCAATGTTATGCTTGTATCGAAAATTTTACTGTATTTCCACTTTGCCACATAGAAAATGAACAAGAATAAGATGTTAATCTTGTTTTCTTGTTTTAATTCAAGTAGAAATTAATTCTCATTATTGTTTGATAAGAAAACCTATCTAGATAATGAGTCCAAAACCAAATAAAAATGAACATAAAATTAATACATATGATAGATGTTTAAGATATTGTTATCTACAAGAAAACGATTACGAGGAACATAAAGAAGAAAAAATAAATATGAAAAGAAGAGATGAAAAAACAAGGTATGAAAATAAAAAAAATTCATTACAAGTGCATTTTGTAAATCATGCACGTTTCGAATGTCTTTGAAAAGTCCTGTCAACCAAGACTAGTAAATTCTGATGTTAATAAATATATAAAGGATTCATTTACATTTACCTATTTTTTTAATATTCTAATGATGATTATAGACATTCCATTATGTATACAGATAAAGATACAGCGAAAATTAGTTGAAATGTTAAAATAAGAATCTAGAGAAACTACAAAATTTTGATCGATATGTTCCAATGATAATGACAGACGCAGATAATATGAATATTAAAAATTCATAAACTGGTTTTATTTGTGATAAAGAATTTACTGAAGGAGAAAAAAGTGAGAGATCGTTGTCATTGAACGGGAAAATCTCAAGAAAGAGCTCACAAAGTTTGTAAACTTCATTATCAAATTCTAATTTTAAAACACTTTGTATTCACAATTTAGCAAATTACAATGTTCATTTGTTTATCAAAGAATTACCAATAGACATTCAAGATAAGATTGGAATTCGAAATAATGACCAAAATTATATTTCTTTCACTAAAATAGTTGAAGCCATAGCTTTTTAGATACACAAAACTTTATGACATCGTGTATAGATAAATTATCTTCTAATCTTCCTAAAGGACAATTTCGAGAAACAGCAAAGTATTTTAATGGTAGGCAATTGCATTTAATGATAAAAAGGAGTTTATTCTCATGAAAATGAATTATGTGGAAAAATTGAAAGAAAAAATTAACTCTCCAAAAGTATTTTTGTTCAAGACTTAACGAATGTGATGTAGAAGCTAAACACAATTGATGTGGAAGAGTGCTTTGCAAAATATTCAATATTAAAAATTTAGATTAATATACTATATTATATAATAAATCCCATGTTTTAAAAATAGTAGATGGTTAGAAAATTTTTGATATACTTCTACTAAGTCTTATAAATTCGATCTATCTTAGTATTTTACAGTTCCTGGTTTATCTAGGAATTATACGTTGAAAATAACAAAAGTTGAATTAGTTTCATTAAAGGGATATGATATGATTTTCTTTAAAAAAAACGAATTCACATTGTAATTTCTTACAATACTAAAAGATTTGCTAAATCTATTAATAACTATATGAAAAATTTTGAGCCAGGAAAGCAGACAAATTATACTTAATATATGGACACAAATTATTTATATGGATGGACAATGTCTCATTTTATACCATTAAAAGACTTTAGTTGACTAGAACCAAAATGTTTTATTTTGAAAATATTTTTAAATACCAGACAATAATAAAAATGGCTACATTTCAGAAGTTGTTTAGAATACCCAAAACAACTGAATGATTTACACAAATGTTTACCATTAACAACAGAAGGAGGAGATAATAAAGAAAAATATATTTAAACTATAGAAAACTTAAACAATATTTACATTAGGTTTAAAATTTACGAAAAGTCCTAGAATTTTATAATTTGAACCATCCCATTAGTTAACAGAATACACTAATTTCAAAACAGAAATCAGACGACTTTGAAAAATATTTCTATAAGTTGATGAATAATTCAGTGTCTGGAAAAACGATGTAAAATATTAGAAAGAGACGAAATCTTAAAGTAACAAGATTTAGAAAGTAAAGATTTAGAAAGTATAAACAATAATGTCAAAACCAAATTATGGGCATACTACTGCATTTACAGAAAACCTAGGTGCAGTTCATATTAAAAAAACAATAGTAAAATTTAGTAGACTAATTTATATTGGAAGAAGTATTCTAGATATTTCGAAAATAGAAACATTTTATGTATGTTATGTGGATACAGATTCTTTCATTTATAATATAAGCACTGAAGACTTTTATAAGGATATGAAGTCTATGATAAAATAATTGACAAAGGATTACTCAAAAGATGATGTTATGGAATTCCACAAGTAAATAAGGAAGATTTAGGAAAAATCAACGAATGGAATCCGTGGAAAAATTATGTTAGAGGCCATTTTTAAGACCGAAGATGTGTGCTTACAAGGTTGGTGATAAAGCAGAGAAAACATCTGAGGGTAGTTAAAATATGTTGGAAGAAGTATTGTGAGAAATGACTACAAAATGTTAAGATTACAAAATTAAACAATATTGTTAAAGAAATTAAATTGAAACATTTATGCTAAACTGTAACTGAATTTAATAAAATTATTTTAAAGTCTGATGATGACAACGATATTATATTACAAGATGGAATTAATTCATTACCATATGAATATTATAAATGAAATTCTAATAAAATAATAGATGATGACAATGATTTCTTACACAAAGTAACCAGTTGCATAGAAGATTAAATGAAACAAATAATGAAATACAAAATTAATGAGGTTATAATATTTTTTCATGATATGCTAACCTTTGATATATTTTCAGATGTACTTTACAAAAAAATTTTCCACCAAGAGTTTCAACTTTTTGATAATACCTTGTTTTCAGTTTTTGACTGTAGTTCAAGCTATAAATCTGTTCAGAAGAATTTTTAATTAGCTTTTTACGGTTTTCAGAAGTATTTTTCTTATTCCAGCGGTTCATAAGTTCTCTTCTATTCACATTAATAAGTTATTTTATACTTATTTCCTCTGTATTCTACTTGTTTCTTCTTAATATAATCAAGACAAGTATTTTTTAAGTCATATTGTTATTTGAAAATTTATTTATTTATGTATTTCTTTTTCTTCTTTGCATAAAGGGCAGATTATTTATTTACACTTTCCATTTATAAAGAAAAAATTTTTTGAATACAAAAAAATAAATGTAATTAATTTTGTTTTGTATATGGAATCTTTTTTAGATTTTGAATCTAACAGATTTACGTATAACAGTAAAAAGTTAATTGTTACAAAAATAGTCTAAGGATTTACATGAATCAGTTTGTTAGTTTATAAGGATATAAACATTGTTGAGATGCTGTATATCAACACTTCAAGAAAAATGTAGTAAAACATATGAAACTGCTGGCCGCAGTGGCCATGCGATTCTAGGTGCTTCAGTCTGGAACCGCGTGACTGCTACGTTCACAGGTTCGAATCCTGCCTTGGGCATGGGTGTCTGTGATGTCCTTAGGTTAGTTAGGTTTAAGTAGTTCTAAATTCTAGGTGACTGATGACCTCAGGTGTTAAGTCCCATAGTGCTCAGAGCCATTTGAACATATGAAACTTTCAATAGCGATGAATCATTGCTATGCAAAAATATTCATCTTCATAAAAAAATTGTTAATGGATTTGGTTTATATTCTTTAAATATGAATTTAGAAATAGCATTTGTTGAATTTTTTCAATATTGGATTTATGAAGAAGTTTTACCATCAATTCGAAAACATGGTTAATATAAAATGAAGATCAATATAAAACAGCTTTATGAAGAAAAGATAAATCATTTGTAAGAACTAAATACAATTAACGATTGTTATATAAAAATCAGATGAAATAATTAATAGAACTATGATAGTATTAAGTGAAAGAAACGAACAAAAAAATGGTTTATTACCAAATGTGTTCATTGAACAATTGATGGATATTTAAGACCTATTTTTGTTTTTTCAGTTGAATGATAATAATATTAATTGTGATTATTATGTTATTCGATCATAATTTTAAAATCTCAAAAACAAATAAACAATATTAGAAATTGACATCCAAATTTTGAATAATTGTTAAAAATTAATTATGTACAAAATTCAGTAATGTCTTCCTAGTATGAGAAAAAGGTTGAACATCATTGGTGGTCGAATTTTTAAGAAAATGTTTCATTATGTTAAAAGAATTTTGTATCAAATTTATGAAAATCGGTATTTCACTTTTCGGTTAGTTATAAAGAAATATCTGTTAGGGGATGAACGTTCCCATGAAAATATTTCCACAAGAACGTAAATGATGTTATTAACAAAAACTTTGCACTCCATCTACCAGAACCGCTTTTTGGTGAGACGTACGATCGGAAAAGACCATGCTTATATGACCATAATTAGCGTGAAAACTTAGAAGGTATTGCAATTTGTGAACGACATAAATATTAGATGAAGTAATAATAAAAAGAACCTTTGCAAGCCATGCAGTCTATGTGAGTGAAGTAATGGGTGCTAAGCTAGTGGGACAATGAAAGATGTAGGTAGTTTCCCAATCTGGTAAGCAAAGTAACTGATGGTGGCCAATGTAGGGAAGATATTAACGCAGATTGGCAGCAACAAGGAAGCTATTCTGAGACATGTTAATATTGAATATTAGTTAATAGAAAGTAAAAGGAATCTGTGGAAGTGAAACGTGGATAATAAACAGTTTAGAAATGTCGGGGCCAGAAGCTTTTGAAAGATGGTGCCGCAGAAGATTAGTAAAAATTAGGCCCGTGGATTGCATAACTGTTATAGAGGTACTGAATCAAGTAAGGTATAAAAGAAATTTATGGCTGAACTTTGGCCCACAAATTACACCACGATCAAATTTCCACCAGCCCGCTTGCTGAGACGTGCCGAATGATATGTTGGCACTGTAGCCACACAGGGTGATGCTGTTGCCTGCGAACAGCTCCGCCTGGGGTCGAGCTCGGTGCGTCTTGGACAAGCGAAAGGCGCCTTGGGCGGACCGACAAACGAGCCGAAGGAGTCTTGGATTGACCAGTGGGTAAGACGGACGGAGCAGCCGGTCCTTTGAACGGCCAGCGGCGGCGCTCAGTGGACTTCATTCCGATGACAGCAAGAGGTGGCCGCCCGGAGTTGTCTTTCGGACAGGAGGAGCTGTTTCTGGAGCCGTGTGTACCGTAATCAGCTCCGAACGCGCAGTATGGTGTTTGCCTGTGGAGCACCTGGAGGAAGATAGCCATTCGGTGGAGAGCCAGCGAGAAAGAAAGCGTGCTGGGAACGCAGTCGCGGTGGATGCACAGCATGGACGGAGCTGCAAATTGCGTAGCCAGCAAAGGGGCAGCCTGAACGGGAAGCCGGGCCTGAGGTGGTGGCTAGCGGCGACTTGTTATCAACACGCCGCCGACGTCGAATCCTTTACCGAGTGGGCGGACCGTAGCTGGGGGCGTTGATCCTCTAAAGATGGAGAGAGAGAGAGAGAGACAGAGAGAGAGAAGGAGAGGGAAAAAGATAGGGAGAGAGACGGATGTCGAGGTGGTGTTCGACAGGAACATTGGTTCTGCATTTCGGCTGTGGTTCTCTTTACTGTTGTCCCAGTATTCGCATCAGACACAGTTCTATTCGCAGTTGTCCTAGTGGCAGTGCCAAAACCAGTTCTTGTCGTGCTAAACTGAATTACATTTCAGTCCTAGAGTGTTTTACGTTAAATTAGCGATCTTGTAGACTTATTATTTAATTGCTAAGCTTAGGTTGTTTGATTTTCTTTATTTAGTCTGTGACCTAATGTGGCTATTGAACTCTTTTCTTGTCTCCGTGTTCCGGCAACTTGTCGGTATTTCTGCTCTAGCTAAATATATCATTGTTATTAAGTTAAAGCTGGACTGCAGAATTAATTTATGCTTTTGAGGGATCGTTTTTAGTTCAGTCAGTGAGTTGGAGAAACGGTCATGCTGCAGAAAGAAAACATTTTCCGGAGACACTAGAAAGTGTGTTATTACACGACAGTTACACCATTACAACATACGTTAGCCGTCGAGTGTCGTCAGTGATCCTGTTTTAATATACTGGAGCTGACTCTTTTTCGAACCTGATGACGTTGATGAGGCAACCAGCGTTCTGTCTGCAGTGCGAGGATTGTGTTATAGAGCTTTATATTACGTGTCTTTATTATAGCAAGAAAAGAATGTGTTATGAGAATGCAGGGTTATTTATAATGTACCCAGAATAGAACCACAATGAAAATCAGCAAAGCAGACAATGATGGGTACGCTTCAATCGTCTTTATTTCGTCCATCGTTCGCTGGTTGCTGGGAGATACAGTTTCTGTTGGTCAGGTGTGTATTGTAGAATTTCCCTTAGGGCGTCTACTTACTTCTTTCTTATTGAAACATGTCCACTGTATGCTTGATTATCTGGAAAACCTGCCTTGCACTCTGCTTTTGAGCAGTGGAAATGGAAAGCAGTGAGTCCATCAACGAAATGCCTGACTTCGATAATTCCAGGAGAACGGTTATGCAAAATTAAGTGACTGTATGAAGAAAGCTGAAACTTCATTTATTTGTTCTGCCCACATGAGGTGTAAGTATCCCGTCTGTAGTGGTTAGGCCCCGATCCCTTGAAGTCCAGAATGTTGCTGTTTCCTCGTCACTCCACTGGAGTACATGTTCTGTCGTCTCCTTCAGTTTCCCTCTTTGCACCGCCAAACGTGCGATGACATTCGTTGAATGAATGACAACGTACAGGAAGACAATAATGTGTTTCTAGATCAGGGGCCGTGGGTGTTGTTGTCGTCCTTAGCGTAAGTTAGATTAAGTAGTGTATAAGCTTAGGAACCGATGACCTCAGCAGTTTGGTCCCATAAGACCTTACCACAAGTTTCCAATTTTATCAAGGGCCATCCTTATTTTAAAGTATCTGAGAACGGTATGCCTGGTGCAGGTCATCTTCGGACATGGCTCCTTGTGTGAATATCCATCTAACGAGCACTTCTGTTGAGGTGACGCGACCACTTGTCGTAAAAAAAAAAAAAAAAAGCTCCGTCTTTAGGCCACAAGTGGCCCTTCCGGGACCGTCCGGCCGCCGTGTCATCTTCCGAGGAGGATGCGGATAAGGAGGGGCGTGTGGTCAGCACACCGCACTCCCGACCGTTAGGACGGTATTCTTTGACCGAAGCCGCTACTAATCGGTCGAGTAGCTCCTCAATTGGCATCACGAGGCTGAGTGCACCCCGAAAAATGGCAACAGCACGTGGCGGCGGGATGGTGACCCATCCAAGCGCCGGCCACGCCCGACAGCGCTTAACTTCGGTGATCACACGGGAACCGGTGTAGCCACTGCGGCAAGGCCGTTGACACTTGTCGTAAGGTATCACCAATAAACGTAATTTGAAAAAAAAAAAAAAAGTTGACACTACCGGTACCCCTTTCCCAAGATATCGATTAATTTAATGTCCTTTACGGTTGTATATTAATTATTATTCATAGTTCTATTCTGTGAGCTAATTTTTTCTGTGAGGAAATACACATTGCATTTATCAACTTCTCGGCAAGAGACCATTTAGTGAAGACCATTTTGCAAGGAAGCAATATTTCGTTGATGATTTGTCAAGGCTTGTTTGCGGAATTTGAGGCCAAGTAATTCTCAGATTTATTCATACGAGGTGCTCAGACTTTGTAAGTAGGCTGTTTATTGGCAACGTTACGTAGTGGTCTGTATGAAAATCACTGGCTGTGCTGTGTGCAGTCTGTGGCTAGTTTGCATTGTTGTCTGCCATTGTAGTGTTGGGCAGCGGCAGCTGGATGTTAACAGCGCGTAGCGTTGCGCAGTTGGAGGTGAGCCGCCAGCAGTGGTGGATGTGGGGAGAGAGATGGCGGACTTTTGAAATTTGTAATACTGGATATCATGAACTGCTATGTATATTATGATTTTTCAACACTATTAAGGTAAATACATTGTTTGTTCTCTATGAAAATCTTTCATTTGCTAACTATGCTTATCAGTAGTTAGTGCCTTCAGTAGTTTGAATCTTTTATTTAGCTGGCAGTAGTGGCGCTCGCTGTATTGCAGTAGTTCGAGCAACGAAGATTTTTGTGAGGTAAGTGATTTGTGAAAGGTGTAGTTTAATGTTAGTCAGGGCCATTCTTTTGTAGGGATTATTGAAAGTCAGATTGCGTTGCTCTAAAAATATTGTGTGTCAGTTTAAGCACAGTCTTGTATAATTGTTCTAAGGGGACGTTTCATATGTCGACCCTTAGCCGAGGATACCTCACTGGAATCTTCAGATTTTTTTCTTGTAGTTTGTGTAATTAGTGTAGCTTTTGTTTATTGCTAGCGCGTAATTGTAGAGAAAATCTCCTTTGTAGTTGCAGTCTTTCATTGTTGTGCAGTAAAACAGTTGTGGCATGCATGTAGATTTGCACCAAGTATTTCGCAGCTGCAATTAACTAGATATTATTTTCAGTGTTATGTTAATGTGTTCTCTTATTTTTGCTCTTCATATTGTGCTTTTCTGTGTTATCGTGTGAAATATTGTGACAATAATGGCGTGTGAAAAACGTAACACTAGGCTCCAAAGTAAACTGAGAAATGACAGTGACGACGAGCGTAGCTTACCAGCACCGCTGTGTAATGAATTAACAGACATTCAAAGTAGTAATTTGGTAACTGTGCATAGGGAAATGGAGCGGTCGTCAAATAATGGTGTAGACAGTGAAACAGGTAGTGAACAGGGAAACATTATCGATCGATCGGTCGGCAACAGCTCGCCTCAGGAATCCGAAATGACAGAACACAATATTGCAACTACTGTAGACTCAGGTTTTGGGTCCTCACCGTTTTCTCAAATGCGTCAAGACACACTTTCTGATCGTCAAAATGTAAATGTTGCCGGTGCAAATGCACTGCCGAAAAGCATAGAGGAACAGATTCCAGACACTAATACATTACTATTGCGATTAATGCAGCAAATGAAACAAAATCAGAGACAAACACAGCAACAGTTAGACACAATGGAACAAAATCAGAGACAAACACAGCAAAAGCTTCAAAAGTTAGACATGATGGAACAAAATCAGAGACAAACACAGCAACAGCTTCAAAAGTTAGACTCATTGGAACAAACTCTTGAACAACCACGTGAAGATTTAACTACTGAGTTACATAACATTGAATCGAAATGTCAAAAAGTCTGTAATGACGTAAAAACTCAAATTTGTGAGCATTTTCAACCTATTTTTTCACGGCATGAAAATGCATTACAAAATCACGAAGCAGCCATAAAAGAACTGCAAACTATTGTTCATGAAAATCATGAGACCTTGCAAGCTAAAATTGACTCAGTTGCATCTACTGATTCGGTTACGCAACTTGCAGAAACTCAGGAAAACTTAAAGGACACAGTAGATATTCTGAAAATTGGTTCAGAAAGACACATGGAGGAAATTAGTTCACTATCAGAGAAAGTAGTCGAACTTTCGGATCAGCTAAATAATTTATCTACGAAGGTAGATGATAATCTGAATGACACAAAACCGGTAGTCTTTAATGACACAGAAGAGTGCGAACAAATTAGGAAATTCAAACAAAATCAGAATCACATTAATACACAACACCAAAGAGAAATCCAGGAAGTACAAGGTCAGCTGACACAGGTAATACAAGAATTGCGTATTTCAGAGGACACTCGCGCTCCAACGCGAGAAGAGGGACTTAGAAATACGGAAAAGCCGCAAAATAATAACACAGGGCATTTCGGAAATTATGAAAGAAATTGGCAAGGTGCACCGAATTGTGAAATGGAACCGCCGAAACGACGCAACATTGACCGACATGCGACTCTCCGACACGATGATTTTGACTATAAGCTGTTCATTACTACACGCAAATTTAAAACATTTAAGAATTCTGACAACGACATTCATCCACAAGCATGGCTCCATCAATTCTCTCATTGTTTTCCTCCCAACTGGTCGTTAGAACACAGATTAGAATTTGTGTGTGGCTACTTAGGGAATGAACCAGCTGTAAGAATGCGATCGGTCATTCACGATTGTCACAGTGAAGGAGAATTTTATCATGCCTTCCTCTCAGCATATTGGTCTCAAGCTACACAAGACCGAGTAATACATAGCATTATAATGATGAAACATTTCGAACAATCTGAATTCTCCAGTCTTGTGAAATATTTTGAAGACATGTTGCAAAAGAATCAGTACCTGTCAAACCCATACAGCCCCTCAGAACTCATCCGCATTTGCTTAATCAAATTACCTGAACATTTACGACACATTATTTTGGCAGGACATTGCAAAGACGACATTGAAGCTTTTCAGGGACTCTTACAAGAATTAGAAATTGACACTGACAATCGCGGAACGCGAAAACAGGAACACAACAGGAGCACAACAATTACAGGTCACATCCGTCCCAATTCCGCGATGAAAGAAATAATAAATGGACACGACAAGGCTATTCTCGCAACACAAATCGTGACCAAAACAGACATCACCCGTATGACAACCGTTGGCAGAGCAGCAATAATTACAGGGAAAGATCACCTCTCCGCGGTAATGACTATCACAGAGACAATCAGAGAAACATACAACATGGGAACCAAAATAAATATTATCAAGGGAGACAGAATAACTTTAGACGCAACGGACCAGGGCGCAGTTACGATTCAGGGAGAAGTTCTCCACCACGTGACCGACAAGAAAGTAACTATGGAATCTACCGACATGACGACAGACGATATGATCGTAACGACAGACCTGAATTGCATCAGAACTGGCGGGATGCAAACAGAGCAGGGCCCTCTCGTCAAGAATTTGTAGAAGTTAGGTCTCCTAATCCTAATAACGACGCGCGCCATCAAAGAGATAATAGGCAATGACTCATACCGGTGGCAGCCACAAAACGTACGTATGAAACTGACGACGCAGCTGCCGTAGCTAGTAATTACGTAAAAATGGAAGACATTAGGGACATCTTACTCCAGGAACACGACGTAAAACATAACAACATTGCATATCCTGTGATTCACATTACAGTAAATGACGTAAAATTGACGGCAGTACTTGACTCTGGCAGTCCCATTTCAGTAATTAGTGAAACAGCCTTTAGCAAATGCAACAAATCGAACGATTGCCCCACACTTCCGTTACATAAGATTAAATTACAAGGTACAATCTTTGGAAAAAGTGTAGATGTACGCCAACAAACCAACTTAGAATTCTTTTGTCAAAGCCACAGCTTCTCTATGAGCTTTCTTATTGTTCCATTATTGTCGATGGAAATTATATTGGGAGTAGACTTTTTGAATGAATACAAAGCAATCTTAAACTTTCACGATGCTGAAATAAGTTTAGAGAAAGAAGGTAAGTCAATAGCTTTGAAATTTGAAGATTGGCTCTCAAACCATGACGAAGAAATTAATCGGCTTTACCTCCTGTTAGACAACAGTTCGGAATTTTCGACGGAACTTGACACTAACAATCACTCTGCAAGTACTGACAGGGATGATATCGACGGCGCATTTGATAGTAATGAGTTAATTCAGAACAAAATTCAAACAATTGACAATTGTAATGACAGTGATAGGCAGGAGCTTTTTGAGATTTTACAAGCACATTCCACAGTTTTTACTCACAAAACAGGAACAATCAAGGGATTTCAATACCAATTTCGTGTTCGTGAGCATACTAAATTTTGTGTTATACCATACGTAATTCCAGCACATTATAGGGACCGTGTTAGAACAGAAATACAATCTATGCTTGACGAGGGCATTATTGAGACTGCAGTAAGCTCATACAACAATCCATTACATGTTGTTGAGAAGAAAAATGGATCGATCAGGCTTGTCTTAGACTCGAGACAAATCAATACTATCATTATTCCTGAAACAGATAGGCCGCAAACGTTGGAAGAACTTCTTCAAAATTTTAATGGTGTAAAAGTGTTGTCTTCTATTGATCTCAGATCCAGCTTTTATCAGATCGAACCTCATCCAGAATGTAGAAAATACACAGCTTTTCTTTGTTTTGGCGTTTGTTATCAATTTCGGAAACTTCCTTTTGGTTTGAACATTTCTTCGGCAGCGTTCATTCGCGGGCAAAATTCCACATTACCTGAGTTCTTAAAACGTCACATCACCTCATATGTGGTTGGTATTCTAATAGCAGAAGCTTCATGGGAACAACATAATCGCATCCTCAACAGATTGTTACGTATTTTTGCAGAATCTGGAATTACAGTTAACTTGGAAAAGTCTGAATTCGGTAGGTCAAAAGTGAGGTTTTTGGGACATAGTATTTCTTCTGAAGGCATTCAGCCGGATCCTGAAAAGTTAGAAGCAATCAGAGCCATTCCAGTTCCATCCACAAAAAGACAAGTCCGCAGTTTTCTAGATCTCGTAAATTTTTACCGTCGTTTTCTGAATATGCAAATTCTAGTTACACCAAAACTTTGTTCTCTCACTGGAAAAAATACTATTAGGAACTGTGACGAACAAGCACAGTTGGAATTCAATTCATTGAAAGAATCGCTACTTAACGCGCCAATACTAGCTCATCCAGATCTGTCACAAGATTTCTGCCTTAGGACAGATTCTTCTAAAGTCGGTCTTGGTGCTCATTTATTTCAAGAAGCCACAGAAAATGACACTACTGTTCAGAAAACCATTGCTTTTGCTAGCCGAGTGCTAACAAAATCTGAAAAAAATTATTCCGTTACTGAATTAGAAGCTTTAGCTATCGTTTGGGCATTTAACAAATTCCGTTTCTTTCTTTCTGGTAAGCACGTAAAAGTATACAGTGATCATCGTGCATTACAATTTCTTATGTCTTCAAAATTAAATCATGACAGGTTAAAACGTTGGGCATTGTTTCTGCAAGAATTCCACTTCACAATAGTCTACATTCCCGGCAAGGAGAACATTGTTGCGGACGCACTGTCACGCGCACCGGCTGGGCTTGAGAAAAGTAACACAGAAGGCAACCTCGAGAAAAATTTCAGTATTCTTTACATTCAGAAAGTCGCCTTTGAAAACTTCATCACCACATCTTTAAAGGACATTGCTCATGAACAAGATAAAGATCCGATTTGGAAAGACATCAAAAGTAAATGGCATGAAAAGCCGCACACTCAGATTCGGCATTATTATCTGGTTAGAAACAACATACTCTTCAAACGCTGCACTGTTGATGACAAGCTATGGGTAATTTGCATTCCTGACGATTTTGTTAATAAGCTCATTTGGTACATTCATTTCAGCTATGCACATTTTGGCCCACGAAAATGTTATCATATTCTTCGGACGACTTGCTATTTTAACAATATGGAAAAGAGAATTCGAAGAGTCTTGTCTATTTGTAAACTTTGTCAAAAGGCGAAACCATCTACTATCTCACATCGTGCTCCGTTGTTTCCTATCATTCCTTCTAAATTAAAAGAATTTGCGGCTGTTGATCTCTTGGGACCGCTTGTCAGAACATCTAATGGATTTTCGTACGTTCTAGTCGCTGTTGAACTTACTTCAAAATTTGTTTCTTTCACACCGTTACGTAAAGCCACTGGACTGTCTGTATCCAATGCCTTTGTTAAAAAATTTTTACGTGAAGTAGGACACGTTAGTAAAGTCATTTCAGATAACGGACCACAATTCAGATCTGCTGTTTGGTCACGCATGCTTCGGAATCATAAAATCAAACCTGTTTTTATATCATTGTACTCACCACATTGTAACCCCTCCGTACGGATTATGAAAGAAATCAATAAGCTTTGCAGACTTTATTGTCACAGAATGCATCAGCATTGGGACAGATATTTACACTTATTTCAAAATGTGCTGAATGAAATGCATCATGACTCCACTGCTTTACCACCTATTCTTGCAATGAAGAATGAAGAACCACCGAACAGAATCAGAGAACTTGTACCTTTCCCGAATATACGTAAACTTCGACACAAGGACATAATTGATTTGGCTATTAAAAATATAAAATCTGCAGCAGACAAAAGGAGAAAACTACACGGTAAAGCAAATGCACAGAAATTATACATTGGTCAGAAAGTTCTTATTAAAGCTCATTCATTGTCACATAAGAAGAAACACTTGAGCCACAAATTCTTTCTAGTTTACAATGGACCTTACAGAATCCGACCTATACCACATGATAACTGCATTGAAGTTGAAACTCTGCGTACTAGGAAGAGTAAAGAATTGCACCACATTTCACATGTAAAACCGTTTATTGAAAGATAATATGCTTTTTAACTTTGTCTCTGCCATAAAACTTTTTACTTCACATTTCTAGTATGCTTTGTCAGACTTAGAATCTGTTAATATGCAACAATGAAGTTAAATATCCAGTCAAGAACCAAGAGAACTTATTTAAACATAAATTACGAATACATTATTATTGTGAACAGACGACACAGTGTTATTGTGTGTGTACATTAATGCTTGTTAGTTGCACGATTACGTAACGAATATAAGGCTCACATACTTAGAACATATACTGGTACTGCTAATGAGATTTTAATGCAACATTTTGGTTTACTTGAAAATACATTCTGGATTTAAAGTACTTTCTGTGAGGTACCAGATGACACAGTGGTTAGTTTATGTGACAGCTACACGATTTTATCACGACGCTACTAATGAGTGACAATTTACAATGTTGCTTTTGCGGTGTATCTGTTTTATTTCTGCACAGTTTTTCTGAATTATTCTGGAAAGTAAAACATGTTTTAGTAGTACCTTTTGTGGTATAGCTACAATGAGACAGCCTTTTTCGTATCACAACAAAACGTTACATTATAGTACTTTCTTGATCACGGTAAGGTACGTAATAACTACGATATCTATATGCAAAGCATTTCACTTTCGTTTATGATGAGGTAAATACATTGACTTCAGCAGAACTTTGCTTACAGAGGACGATAACTACAACAGTTCCACAGAATTATCTTACAGCAAGACGCACATTCAGCGCTACAGGAGACGCATTTGAGTGATTAATTTTGTACCTAAACCATCTATTTTTCAAGATTTTGAATTACAATGAAAGTTTTCCGTGATACATTTCATTCCATTTCTGTAATCTGTAACACCTGAGGGTATAATTACATTAATCCTCAGGGGGGTATACGCCTACTTTGTGTACCATGTTTTTGGCAAGCACAAGGAGCCCTAGGTAATACGGTATTTGCTTATACAACTTTACACATCGGTACCATGTTTCTCTAACACACAAATTACACAGCTATCTGATCATTTAACTGAGAGATAAACATTTTTTTACTACATCAGTGACACATGTTTACGCAATTACACAGTTGGGTAACTTCACACTTACGAAATTGTATTTTTTTCTGTACTTTGTGAACTGTTCATATTTTTTCGGACCCATTGTGATATTATGAGAGCTTTGAATGATATATTTTGTATGGGATCACGATTTTTAAAGTACGTTTGAGGCAGATGACACTTTTGACATGAGCAGAAAATTTTTTTTAGGTTTTGAAATTATTGGAGGAAACTACTACGATTTTGAGAGTTGACTGAGGTGTTATGATGTTATTATTACGATGACTATGTGTATTATGCTGTTACGGTATGTTTATGATCAATAAGCTGATGATATATGAGTTATTTGAGTATGCTACGTATCTGTTATGGTGAGATATTGAAGAAGTGTCGAAGAATAAGGTAAGGAATAATGAGTAGTGGTTAGGGGCTCTGGTTTGTGAAAAAGGATGTTGGAAACCAAGAATCGTACTTTAAGAGTTATGAAATGTGTGTAAATGCGTGAATGTATCACAATGCCGGCGAAAATTTTTTGGACACTGTTACATTCATAAGTTTTTGTATCTACACATTTGCAACGCAAATTCTCGACCTGTGAAATTTTTTATTTGAGACTGCCACTGTAGCGGAAACTGCTGTCGTAAATATTTCCGTAAGAAAGTTAAGTGACCATTTGCACGTAATGCGCCATGGGCACCCAGCTGTGTCAGATGCGTGGAGAAAAAGCCATTAGTGTGTGCCTTTTCAGAGGCACAGGTAGAAAAAAAAAGAGGCCATTATCCTCGCTATTGACATTTCTTTGTCGAAAGCATCGCAAATACGACACGCTTAAACTTGAAAACATATAATTACACTTGTGGAGCTCTTAATTTATGATATTTAATAAAATGCCTAATGAAATGATGAGAAACATTTCACGGCTATTGTCTTGCTAGTTGAGAGAAATGCCATATGGCTTGCTTTATGTATTTATTTACTCATTTTGTTTAATATCTAGTTTCTAGCTGCACTGCAGCATTGGTTAAAATAAAATTTATAGATGTACTAATATAAATATTTTCTGTCTACAGATCGAGTAAATAATAATTTTTTTTCAAAAAAATGAGGGAGCACAAAAAGACATTTACCTTCACAGGAACTGCATTCATAATTTTCTTTTCAAGTACTTGGTAGTTTATTTTGTAGAATAAGTTGTGGTGCACCACTTTAATTACATAGACATTAAGATGTGAATAGACATTTCCCTTATCTGCATTGTTGTCTTTAGTGTACTATTTGCTTTGCTTGAGCTATGTCATTTTTAGATGTAAGTTATTTCATTTGCTGCTGCTGTTTGCCAGGCATAGTGTTACTGAATTTGACTTTGTGTTACTCTGCTAAGCCAGTTTACTACTGATTTATTTTTCTTGTTTGCTGCTCATTGCCTTACATTAGTTGCGATATTGTTGCTTACTTTACCAATTTGAATTTTTTTGTCATTGCTGTTTGTGTTAATTGTTTTGTGCTGCTGCATTGCCTCGTTCCTTAGTTTAGCATCTGAGCTCAGTAGATTTAAGTTAGCTTAAGATGGGGTAGGCTATATGAGAGAACGAGTTGTGATGAATTGGAAGAAA
The DNA here is from genome assembly GCF_023898315.1 of Schistocerca nitens. Classification (NCBI taxonomy): domain Eukaryota; kingdom Metazoa; phylum Arthropoda; class Insecta; order Orthoptera; family Acrididae; genus Schistocerca; species Schistocerca nitens. The sequence continues at coordinate 699,789,263 of NC_064614.1, read as the reverse complement.
TGCATTGAGAAGCTGTAAGAAAATGGTTTGGCCAAAAAAGTATTTTGAAAGAGGATATGAACCAAAAAAGTAGGGTTTAGGGACAACAGGTTTAGGTAGGATTTTCTTGGAAATAAATAATGAGGTAAGAAATATGTGAACATATAAATACAGACAGCATGCTTGGATAGGATTTTTTGGGTGGAAACAAATGTTGAAATAAGACGAAAGAGCTATGGAATGAAGTTTTTAGGTTGGACTGCAGTACCAAATGTTCCACTGAAAACAAACCCTGCCCTTTCCTCATGTGTTATTTTGCTATGTGTTTATGTACCATTGTGTATCTGTCTTTTTTCTGTCTATAAGTGTTTAGCTAATAAGATTTATGTTGTAGAATTTTTCTAACAATATGTTATTTTCTTTGTAAAGATGTTTAGACATTATTTATTCTGTTTTGTTTTAATGCTCACGTGTGAAGTCGATGTTACAAAAGTTATTCTGATCTTTTATGTATTTACTTATGTCATAATTCCTGTAACACTGATGTATATGTTTATTTCTATTCTTTTGTAAAGCCCCTTTTACTACAAATGTTATCTGTATTATTATGTTTTTAATGATGTGTTTTGTACCTTTGTTATTGTGTTCTTATGTTATAAAATTGTACTTGACACCAGTTCATCAAATTAAGTAACTTGTAAGTTACATTTCACTGCACACATTCCTGTTGGTCAAAGTATATGGACAATATGTGAGAAGTAGGGACTGATAGTGTTTGCACATGTGTTAATTATTCAGCAAGGTACTGGTTAATAGCATTGCTGGTTCTAAGGACATTTCAAACAAATTTTTTGTGAGTGGACAAGTGGTGGTTTATGGACTTGCTATATTCTCCGCAAGACTCTTCGATGGTGATTATGCACCTGCACAGTCGCAACAGATGGCTGTTGGCCGTCTCTACAAGGTCTACAGTGGGTCTGCACCTTTGATGACCCACCAATACCATTATTTCTACAAGGACTGCAGTGGGTCTGCACCTCTGGTAGCCCGCCAATACCATACTCTCTACCAGGACTACAGTGGTCTGCTCTGTGATGACCTACCTACCAATATTCTTCAAAACGTCGACTGACTCTGCGGTGGGTTTGCTCTGTTGTGGCCCATTACCTGTCTGCATGTCAAGACTGAGCACTGTCTTTCCGTTGGAAGGACAACACTACTTCTTCAAGACTGCATGGAAATCCATTACTTCCGTGTGCATTTTCTTCTACTGCTCAGACTTTGAGAAAAACACTGCTATTTTACTGTGATGAACGATCAGGACTGTCTTTATGGACTGTAAGAAAACTTTAGCTTTTGAGCAACATTGTGTCAATAGGTGTGTGCCTTTGATTTCTTTGTTATTGTAATTATGAAAAACTTTATCAAATCATTATTGGCCACTGCCCTAAACAATTTGTAAAATTTTGTGTAGGGAGCATGGGGGCTATCTAAGTAGGCTGTTTATGTTTTCTTATTGGCAACGTTACGTAGCGCTCTGTATGAAAATCACTGGCTGTGCTGTGTGCAGTCTGTGGCTAGTTTGCATTGTTGTCTGCCATTGTAGTGTTGGGCAGCGGCAGCTGGATGTTAAAAGCGCATAGCGTTGCGCAGTTGGAGGTGAGCCGCCAGCAGTGGTGGATGTGGGGAGAGAGGTGGCGGAGTTTTGAAATTTGTAATACTGGATTTTTCAACACTATTAAGGTAAATACATTGTTTGTTCTCTATCAAAATCTTTCATTTGCTAACTATGCCTATCAGTAGTTAGTGCCTTCAGTAGTTTGAATCTTTTATTTAGCTGGCAGTAGTGGCGCTCGCTGTATTGCAGTAGTTCGAGCAAATAAGATTTTTGTGAGGTAAGTGATTTGTGAAAGGTATAGTTTAATGTTAGTCAGGGCCATTCTTTTGTAGGGATTATTGAAAGTCAGATTGCGTTGCGCTAAAAATATTGTGTGTCAGTTTCAGCACAGTCTTGTATAATTGTTCTAAGGGCACGTTTCAACTTTACGGATGTGTCCTGATCGTAAAGTCTACAAGTATTTACGCACCCACAATGCACAGCCATTTAACACTCTCAGCCCTTACTGCGCAATAACTTGACTGAACGGAGAGATCAGTTGACAGGACACATCCATAGGCCTAAACAGACAGTTACCCGGGCCGGTCACATTAATGTGATCACAGGGTATGTTCGACGTCAACGTGAAATAACCACTAACAAACAGTGGGTGGCAGCCCTAGCAGTGGCATATAAAAAGTTTCGAGGGGATACGGAAAACACAGTGCTGTTGCTGTCGTAATGCCCAACGAAGCCGTTTATCTGAAGTCCAAAAGGTCCTGACCATTGGCTTTCAGCCCAATGGCGGAAACATTTCCGCAAAGGCAAAGTTTGTAAATTGTTCGCTTGCTGCCGTGGTTGAAGTATACTGTTCATGCCAAACGGCGCATTCCAAAACCGGCATCAAGGCAACTGTGGTACACCATGGCATATAGATGACAGAGGTGAACGACGGCTGCGAAGACCCGCCAGGATAGCCGAGAGCACTAACGCGCTGCTTCCTGGACTCAGGTAGGCGCGCCAGCCCCAGATCGAATCCGCCCGGCGGATTAACGACGACGGCCGGTGTGCCGGCCAGTCTGGATGTGGTTTTTAAGCGGTTTTTCCACATCCACCTAGGTGAATACCGGGTTGTTCCCCACGTCCCGCCCGCATCTCGTGGTCGTACGGTAGCGTTCTCGCTTCCCACACCCGGGTCCCTGGGTTCGATTCCCGGTGGGGTCAGTGATTTTCTCTGCCTCGTGATGGCTGGGTGTTGTGTGCTGTCCTTAGGTTAGTTAGGTTTAAGTAGTTCTAAGTTCTAGGGGACTGATGACCACAGATGTGAAGTCCCATAGTGCTCAGAGCCATTTTGAACCCCACGTCCCGCCTCCGTTACACGACTCACAGGCATCTGAATCCCATTCAAACTATTTCACGATTTACACTAGTCAAAGACAGCTGGGGTACAGTAATTCCGTCTCGGGAGGTATGGGGTGGCGGCAGGAAGGGCATCCGGCCACCTCTTAAAATTAACCATGCCAGATCCGTACTTACCCTGCCGACCTCGCGCACAATACGGGATAGAGGCAGTAGCGAAAGAAAGAAAGGTGAACGACGGCTGTGAAGATGTGTATGGGTGAATGAAGATGGAACTGGTGAGCAACAGGCAGCCCATATGAACCAATGGGCTACCAGCAGTGCCTCCTCAGTGAATGTTCAGCGCTGTTCATCGTCGACGAAGGCTGGAATCCTCACGCCAGTACCGCAATCTGTTACACACTGAGAGGCAACAAGTGGCCTGTCCATATAAATCACGTTTTATGCTCCATCGGACAGATGACTGTTTCTGTGTACGACTGCGCAAGAATCTTTAGAAGGGTCCACGCTGTAGGAGGGAGTGTTATGGTCTGGGGAGGATTTTCGTGGTAGTTCCTTGATGATCTCATCATTCTAGGAAGCACGATGTATCTATCCTTAGAGACCATGTTCACCCCTACGTGCCGTTTGTTCTGTTCTCGGCACGATGACATCTACCAGCAGGACAATGGAACGTGTCACACAGCTCCCAGTGTAGCTGCTTGGTTCAAAGAGCACCAGGATGAGTTTCCTGTACTCCCCTGGTCACCAAGCTCACCGGATTTGGCCCAATCGATAATTTGTGGGATCACCATCTTCGGGTTTTTCGGATCATGAATCCTCAAACGAGGAACCTATCACAGCCGGCTTTGGCACTGGAAACGGCATGGCGCCACACAACCTCACTGACTCTCTTCCTATACGACCGCACTGCAGAAGGTGGTAATTCTGGCTTTTGACAGGCGGTCACATTAATGTGACAGGACCGTGCAATTTGATGGTGGAGATAAGTGTACAAAGTAAAAGTTGTAAAACGTGATCAGGACTTGGCTACAGTAATGAAATTCAAATGGACATACGTTGTAGTAGTTATGCAGAGATGGAGACGCTTGCACAGAGTAGACTAACGTGGAAAGTTGCATCAAGATCAGTCTTCGGACTCATGGCCACAAACGAAACGGAGAAAATTAAAAAAAAAAAAAAATAGAGAGAGCTCCGACGACCTGTCGAATCTAGGAAGTCGCGAGTCAACGAAACACATCATTAGAAGAGCGGTTGTGAGTAACATGTGGATTCTACCATCTGTATAGGAAACAGAATTCTACGCCTCCGGAAGAGGAAGACGACTGAAATTACTGGCGGGAAATTAGGAACTGGTCCGGAGTGAACAGCGAGGATTTCGCCCCTCCAATTGGTTACAATAACGGCGTGCCCCAGAATGGTAATAAATTAATTCGGCGGCATCCCATTGTTCTGTCCCCTACTCGGGTCTGTCCTTCGCCGACACGCACCCCTCGGGTTGTCACATAAAACAGCTCAGCTACCCCGGCCGGTCTTGGACGTCCCTTCCCAGAAACGCATCCTTCACGGCGGCCGCTTTCTCACGCGTAGCACTTTAAATGGATTTCTCCTCGAATTAATAGAATTGGGGTGGTGGTAATGGGCGGGCGCGCGGAATGCAGGCGATGGCACGGCGGAGGCAGCGGCGCTCACCACTTAGCCCGGGCGCCGCGAGTGGGGGCGAGTAACTCCAGATGAAAGCATTAATTAGTGAGGCACGGCGCAAGATGGAGGTAACGAGGTTAGCAGATACAGCAGCCGCGGCAGCCCCCTCCCACCCTCTCCAGCGGCGCCGACACCTGGCGCACCACGCCTCGCGACGCTCCTCCGCAGATGTCTGCAAGCTGGCGCTTCGCCTTCTGCTGCTGCTTGCGATGTAGCGTCTCTAGCGAAACCACACACGCCTTGCCTGTTGATTGGTACATGCAAATAAGACGTGAAAGTTCTCTTGCAGTTGTAACGAAATCAGGATTTGCAGTGACGTTGTGGGGTTTGCGGCTGGGGCAATTCAGGTATATTAGGTTCTTTGGAAGGCAGTCGCTGAATGACCACAGAAGAAAGCAATGGCAAGGAGCTACAGCGAATCTCGCTTTCAGCAAATCTTGGCAACTAGTGAAGAAAATGCGCGAACATTCTAAGTCACGGAGATGGCAACCCAACATCACTTCAAAAGAAATCGCGATACGCTTATTGCGGAACTCGATGAAGAAGAACCACACAGTTACGAATCAAAACGCTCTCTGGTAGCTCCCCATCTACAGCTCTGGCACCACTTCACAACATGAACTTATGAACAAAGCGACTGGTTTCTACATCTACATCTACATGATTACTCTGCAATTCACATTTAAGTGCTTGTCAGAGGGTTCATCGAACTAACAATCATCGAACTCCCTACCATTCCACTCCCGAACAGCGCGCGGGAAAAACGAACGCCTACACCTTTCTGTTACAGGCCTGATTTCTCTTATTTTATTTTGATGATCATTCCTACCTATGTAGGTTGGGCTCAACAAAATATTTTCGCATTCGGAAGAGAAAGTTGGTGACTGAAATTTCGTAAATAGATCTCGCAGCGACGAAAAACGTCTTTGCTTTAATGGCTTCCATAACTCGCGTATCATATCTGCCACACTCTCTCCCCTATTACGTGATAATACAAAACGAGCTGCCCTTTCTTGCACCCTTTCGATGTCCTCCGACAATCCCACCTGGTAAGGATCCCACACCGCGCAGCAATATTCTAACAGAGGACGAACGAGTATAGCGTAAGCTGTCTCTTTAGTGGACTTGTTGCATCTTCTAAGTGTCCTGCCAATGAAACGCAACCTTTGGCTCGCCTTCCCCACAATATTATCTATGTGGTCTTTCCAACTGAAGTTGTTCGTAATTTTAACACCCAGGTACTTAGTTGAATTGACAGCCTTGAGAATTGTACTATTTATCGAGCTATCGAATTCGAACGGATTTCTTTTGGAACTCATGTGGATCACCTCACACTTTTCGTTATTTAGCTTCAACTGCCAGCTGCCACACCATACAGCAATCTTTTCTAAATCGCTTTCAACTGATACTGGTCTTCGGATGACCTTACTAGACGGTAAATTACAGCATCATCTGCGAACAACCTCGAGAGCTGCTCAGATTGTCACCTAGGTCATTTATGTAGATCAGGAACAGCAGAGTTACCAGAACGCTTTCCTGGGGAACACCTGATAACACTTCATTTTTACTCGATGATTTGTCGTCTATTATTACGAACTGTGACCTTCCTGACAGGAAATCACGAATCCAGTCGCACAACTGAGACGATACCCCATAGGCCCGCAGCTTGATTAGAAGTCGCTTGTGAGGAACGGTGTCAAGAGCTTTGTGGAAATCTAGAAATACGGAATCAACTTGAGGTCCCCTGTCGATAGCGGCCATTACTTCGTGCGTTGCACAAGAACGATGGTTTCTGAAAAGTTGGAAGATAAAATGTATGTATTTCTGTAATTTCTTTAGAAACGAAATATTTTGCGACTAATGACACGTTTAGCGACAGTTAACACTATTAATTTTGACATACGAGTTTTAACTCCGCGAGTGCACTTTCTGACAGAGAGCGTGCGTGCAATGGTGAACACTGTCCACTGTGAGGCTGAATGCCACCTGGTGGTGTTGCGGGCACTTAGCGCAGTCAGTAATGAATGTAAGTGGAAGAGAGACGAACGGGTAGTCATTACAGCGAAGATACGGCCCACAAATGCGACTTGGACAAAGAGCACATTGTTAAGGCCCGGCGGCTGGAAACGAGAACCTCTGAACCGGTTAACCCGGTCGCCTGTTGCTTACTGCTGTCGAGCACTTATGGAAAGTGGCCGAAAGATGGTGAAACAACGAGTAGGTCGTATGGTGATGGAAGACACATCTCATCACGAAACGTAGAGGTCAGCGGATGCACCACTGTGCGTTCCAGGATAGGCAGAGATCTGCGGCAGACCTGACGACAGAGTACAATGCTGGTGGGGGCACAAGTGTTTCGGAGCGCACCGTTGAAAGACTATTGTTGAGTTGCTGAGCAAGGAGCGTCACATCATACGACCCATACATGTTCCTGTGTTGTCCAACGACATTGTCAGTGAAGATTACAGTGTTCACAGCGTCGCTGAGTTTTCACCGTGGATCAATAGAAACGTGCAACCTGTCGAATGAACCGCATTTCTTGTTACACCAGGTCGATCGCTGCGTCCTTAGACGCCGTTAGGCAGGCGAATGGCTGCACGAAACATGCACCGTGCCACAGATACAGACCGGTAAGGGCAGAATTATGCTATGGTGTACATTGAGTTGAACTTACAAAGGGGCTACAGTGGTAATCGAAGGCATCAAGACAGCAGAGAACTACGTAAACATTATTACGGGCCACTTGCATCACTTCAAGCTTCGTCTCCCCCTACGGCGATGACATATCTGTTCATATTGCAAGGTCAAAATAGTGCTACTGCGGTTTGAGGGGCATTACAGCGAACTCACATTGATGTTTTGGCCGGCAAGTGTGCCTGATCTGTACCTACTGGAACACGCATCTGGTGCCAGCTTCGGGCTCATAAACCACCATTCCGTAATTTGTGGGAAACGCTTGACCCGTGGGTAGACATCTGATGCCACATACATTTGTAATACTGACAAGGACTTGCAGAATCCACGCCAAGCAGAATCTCTGTTGTGCTGTGTTTGAAAAGTGGAACAACACACTATTACACATGTGGTCATAATGTTTTGGCTCATTACTGTATAGTATCGCTATTAGGTATGCGATGTGGACCATAGATCAAGCAATCTTCGGAGAGTAAGCGAAGCTAGACAGAGGTAGCTTAAGTAGCGCCTGCCTGTGCCCATGCATCTCCTCGTCAATTTTTTATGTAAATTTAGCGTTGTAAACTAGCAATATCCAGCACAAAGCACTCACCTGTAGATTAGATACTTGAATTGTTGTCAGCCGAAATGTTGTGGCAATAAGTCTACGTAATCCGGCGAATCTTCACGGAATACTCTTTATGCCAGGAAAATGTCAGCAATCACAATGTACCCGGAGTTAGGAAAACGTGGGCTTCAGCTGTTACAGCGCTGTATCATGAATATGATTACAGAAAAGCGAGCAACTATACTGAGGGCTCCAAAAGTTATAGTTGCCGAAAGAACCTGGCACAGATGTCAACGAAGGGTCACATTACAGACCACATCCCAACGTAGTGTAGTTTATAAATTAGTAGAAAGAATGTTGCTAAAGCCAGTCCAACAATTAATTGGCAAATTAACACCACTCAAGCAACCTAGAACCTAGTTTTCGAAACAATCACAGTTACTCCGTTTCATCAAAGCAGGATTGATGCCTCACAACAAGTGTTAGGATAATTTTAAGGAGAAACACTTGGAAGGTGGACCCACATATTATGTCATTTGTCATATAATGGAGAACACTTTATTGCATAACAACAATATTTATAACAAATTAAAAACCTTGTCAAAAATGAATAACAAAGCTCATAATAATTTAAAGAACGTGAACAGGATGAATTCATTAATAAAAACTCGTGAAAATTTATAGTACTGAGAACAGGTATTAAAACCAGGAATATACATAGGTCGCCAAATAAAAATAAGAAGTCAAACCAACTAGGTGTGACCACAAGCTGGTTCAACAAACTGTTCTTAACCATTAAAATTAATTAAAAATGACAGCCTTTAAAGGTATTAACAATTCTCAAGCATGAATAAAACTTTAAACAAGTAGACAACGCCAGCCAAAAACAGTGAAAGGATAACAAGTCACACCACTGATTGTGGCTGTCGGAAAGCCTTTAACAATTTATGAACATTAATGAAATTTCTTAAGTAATAAAATACACAATCCCCCAAAATACAAGACAAGCCAGAAGGTATACAATTTAAATCTGACTCGCAGCTGGTACACATTAATAACGTTCCTTAAATAAATATACCAGCCCTCAAAATACAAGAAAGGTAACAAGTTACAGCAAACAGTTATCACAGCAAACTGGCAGGAATCACTCAGGTTTTTGACAATGAGTGCGGATAAAATAATTACACAGTTCTTACTCACAAGCAGGAGACTTTAAAGCTCAGTACGTCTCAGAACTAGTGAATAGGGCATGCAAGATTTAAATGAGTGGTTAAAGGGTAAATATAGTCACAAGGAACTGCCGACTTGTCGAACACGCCTTAAGGCTTTTGTGCTTGCTCAACTCACAATATTTGAATAGATCAAGAGTTCCGAAATTTACTGGGTGACACTCTACGGTGGCACGTACAAAAGCGATCAACTTTACTTAGCTTGAGCTAACACTAGGCAGCTGATAGAGGCTGTAGGCAAACCTAGATATTATGCGACGGTGGAAGTATCACCACAGCAGGAAGAAAAGACATCTTTGCTCTGGGCCCAGGAAACAGGGACGCGCCATCCGCTGCCAGAACTACCCTGCCAAGATGCATTAGAGAGGAAACAGTAATCTGCCCAAATAAGGCTACAAACGACAATATCTAAGTTGTACGAAATGTTAACTAATTGCGAAAGTGGTTACACATACAAGTCACGACGCTCCTTAATATTACATGACAACTGACAACGTGAACTACAACCACCTGCAAATGCAAATACTAGGGCACACCCACTTTTAACAGTGTATTGCCTTCGACACTGACTATATTGCAGTCCCAATTACATCTACTCAATTTACAATAGAGAGTATTCATACACTTGCAATGAATATGATCTGTAACAAACAAATGAAAATCAGTTGCACTGACCAGTGACCGCCTCCACAATCAATCGGAGGCATAATGAACATAACGAGCCTAATTCAACATTAACACAGGCTTGGGCTTACGATAACAAGGACCAATAAAACATCAGCACTTAACTCCATTGAGGTGCGTAGGAGTCATGACTTCCAGGACTCCAAGCAAGAGTGTTATTGTCTCCAATCTGAGCAAGTGATCTATAGACGCCGTAATGTTTAAGCCTGAAGAGTTGGTGCTATCTATATTGACCAGGTTGCACGCAGCGTCATCTGTCCTTCGCGCAACTCGCTGTTATCAGTACTTAATCCAGCCAGAAAACTTTGGCTCCGAACAACTTAAGGGGGGGAAGGACAGCAAACAGGCCAACTTCCAGCCGGAGAGGTGCCACAGGACATTTCCACCGTCTGTACTCTTACAAATGAATTCATTAAACTTTGTCAGCATGACCAGGAAGCATTCAGGATTCACACTCATAGCAGTGGAAGTTCAAAAGCATAACAAAATAATTTTTTTTTACATATGCAATTTCATCATCTTTTCACTTACTAACGGCTGCATTTGTTGCTATAGGTACAGTTTTCTTCATAAGTAAGATAGAGTCTTCGATGAATTTTGCACAGCATGCAAACCATACTTACAGGTGTACGAAAGTCTAGAATTTATTTAATTTATGAAAAAATGAATGAGCTGTTACATTTTAAACTTCCAGTTTAGAAAAAGCTCCAATTTTATAATTAATTATCTCAATTTTTACCACAGTTTTTAACAGATTTGGAAAATTATAGAGTTTCACACACCTGTAAGTATGGCTTGTATGCTGGGCAAAATTTATCGAAGAATCTCTCTTACTTTTGAAGAAAAGTGTACCTATAGCAACGAATGCAGCCAATAGGAAGTGAATGATGAAACTGCACATGTAAAAAAAATTATTTTGTTATGCTTTTGAACTTCCACTGCTATGAGTGTGAATCCTGAATCCTTCCTGGTCATGCCGACAAAGTTTTATGAATTTATTTATTAAAGTATAGGCAGTGGAAATTAAAATGTCCTGTGGTGCCTCTCCTGCTCCAAGTCGGCCCAATTTGACGTCCTACCCACGTAACAACTAGCGGCTTCACGAGCCCCACGCCTAGGCAGCAGGAGTGCCACAGAAACCAACTCCCCAGCCACGTGGAATCACTCTAACTCCGGTACTACGGCCTGGCAAGCTCTACACCGCATTCCTCGGCCAAATACCCTAGCCCAGGCCTATGATCAAGATCGACATCGGCTGTACAAGTAGTTTGTGGCGACAGTGGAGTGCCATGCCAGCCAAAATTAAAGCCGCTAGGGATCAAGGATACAAACAGAAGTTAAGATTACAAGAAGATATGTCGATCTCACTAACGCATCTGACATTGCGGCATGTCGTGCTACCTAAATTCCAGTCATTATCCCTTGTAACCCCCCCATGAACCATGGACCTTGCTGTTGGTGGGGAGGCTTGCGTGCCTCAGCGATACAGATAGCCGTACCGTAGGTGCAACCACAACGGAGGGGTATCTGTTGAGAGGCCAGACAAACGTGTGGATCCTGAAGAGGGGCAGCAGCCTTTTCAGTAGTTGCAAGGGCAACAGTCTGGATGATTGACTGATCTGGCCTTGTAACAATAACCAAAACGGCCTTGCTGTGCTGGTACTGCGAACGGCTGAAAGCAAGGGGAAACTACAGCCGTAATTTTTCCCGAGGACATGCAGCTTTACTGTATGATCAAATGATGATGGGTCCTCTTGGGTAAAATATTACGGAGGTAAAATAGTCCCCCATTCGGATCTCCGGGCGGGGACTACTCAAGAGGATGTCGTTATCAGGAGAAAGAAAACTGGCTTTCTACGGGTCGGAGCGTGGAATGTCAGATCCCTTAATCGGGCAGGTAGGTTAGAAAATTTAAAAAGGGAAATGGATAGGTTAAAGTTAGATATAGTGGGAATTAGTGAAGTTCGGTGGCAGGAGGAACAAGACTTCTGGTCAGGTGACTACAGGGTTATAAACACAAAGTCAAATAGGGGTAATGCAGGAGTAGGTTTAATAATGAATAGGAAAATAGGAACGCGGGTAAGCTACTACAAACAGCTTAGTGAACGCATTATTGTGGCCAAGATAGATACGAAGCCCACACCTACTACAGTAGTACAAGTTTATATGCCAACTAGCTCTGCAGATGACGAAGAAATTGAAGAAATGTATGATGAAATAAAAGAAATTATTCAGATAGTGAAGGGAGACGAAAATTTAATAGTCATGGGTGACTGGAATTCAAGTGTAGGAAAAGGGAGAGAAGGAAACGTAGTAGGTGAATATGGATTGGGGCTAAGAAATGAAAGAGGAAGCCGCCTGGTAGAATTTTGCACAGAGCACAATCATAGCTAACACTTGGTTTAAGAATCATCATAGAAGGTTGTATACCTGGAAGAATCCTGGAGATACTAATAGGTATCAGATAGATTATATAATGCTAAGACAGAGATTTAGGAACCAGGTTTTAAATTGTAAGACATTTCCATGGGCAGATGTGGACTCTGACCACAATCTATTGGTTATGACCTGTAGATTAAAACTGAAGAAACTGCAAAAAGGTGGGAATTTAATGAGATGGGACCTGGATAAACTGAAAGAATCAGAGGTGGTACAGAGTTGCAGGGAGAGCATAAGGGAACAATTGACAGGAATGGGGGAAAGAAACACAGTAGAAGAAGAATGGGTAGCTTTGAGGGACGAAGTAGTGAAGGCAGCAGAGGATCAAGTAGGTAAAAAGACGAGGTCTAGTAGAAATACTTGGGTAACAGAAGAAATATTGAAAATAATTGATGAAAGGAGAAAATATAAAAATGCAGTAAATGAAGCAGGCAAAATGGAATACAAACGTCTCAAAAATGAGATCGACAGGAAGTGCAAAATGGCTAAGCAGGGATGGATGTAGAGGCTTATCTCACTAGGGGTAAAATAGATACTGCCTGCAGGAAAATGAAAGAGACCTTTGGAGATAAGAGAACAACTTGTATGAATATCAAGAGCTCAGATGGAAACCCAGTTCTAAGCAAGGAAGGGAAAGCAGAAAGGTGGAAGGAGTATATAGAGGGTCTATACAAGGGCGATGTACTTGAGGACAATATTATGGAAATGGAAGAGGATGTAGATGAAGATGAAATGGGAGATAAGATACTGCGTGAAGAGTTTGACAGAGCACTGAAAGACCTGAGTCGAAACAAGGCCCCCGGAGTAGACAACATTCCATTGGAACTGCTGACGGCCTTGGGAGAGCCAGTCCTGACAAAACTCTACCACCTGGCGAGCAAGATGTATGAAACAGGCGAAATACCCTCAGACTTCAAGAATATAATAATTCCAATCCCAAAGAAAGCAGGTGTTGACAGATGTGAAAATTACCGAACTATCAGTTTAATAAGTCACAGCTGCAAAATACTGACACGAATTCTTTACAGACGAATGGAAAAACTAATAGAAGCCAACCTCGGGGAAGATCAGTTTGGATTCCGTAGAAACACTGGAACACGTGAGGCAATACTGACCTTACGACTTATCTTAGAAGAAAGATTAAGGAAAGGCAAACCTACGTTTCTAGCATTTGTAGACTTAGAGAAAGCTTTTGACAATGTTGACTGGAATACTCTCTTTCAAATTCTAACGGTGGCATGGGTAAAATACAGGGAGCGAAAGGCTATTTACAATTTGTACAGAAACCAGATGGCAGTTATAAGAGTCGAGGGACATGAAAGGGAAACAGTGGTTGGGAAGGGAGTAAGACAGGGTTGTAGCCTCTCCCCGATGTTATTCAATCTGTATATTGAGCAATCAGTAAAGGAAACAAAAGAAAAATTCGGAGTAGGTATTAAAATCCATGGAGAAGAAATAAAAACTTTGAGGTTCGCCGATGACATTGTAATTCTGTCAGAGACAGCAAAGGACTTGGAAGAGCAGTTGAATGGAATGGACAGTGTCTTGAAAGGAGGATATAAGATGAACATCAACAAAAGCAAAACGAGGATAATGGAATGTAGTCGAATTAAGTCGGGTGATGCTGATGGAATTAGATTAGGAAATGAGACACTTTAAGTAGTAAAGGAGTTTTGCTATTTGGGGAGCAAAATAACTGATGATGGTCGAAGTAGAGAGGATATAAAATGTAGACTGGCAATGGCAAGGAAAGCGTTTCTGAAGAAGAGAAATTTGTTAACATCGAGTATAGATTTAAGTGTCAGGAAGTCATTTCTGAAAGTATTTGTATGGAGTGTAGCCATGTATGGAAGTGAAACATGGACGATAAATAGTTTGGACAAGAAGAGAATAGAAGCTTTCGAAATGTGGTGCTACAGAAGAATGCTGAAGATTAGATGGGTAGATCACATAACTAATGAGGAAGTACTGAATAGGATTGGGGAGAAGAGAAGTTTGTGGCACAACTTGACCAGAAGACGGGATCGGTTGGTAGGACATGTTCTGAGGCATCAAGGGATCACCAATTTAGTATTGGAGGGCAGCGTGGAGGGTAAAAATCGTAGAGGGAGACCAAGAGATGAATACACTAAGCAGATTCAGATGGATGTAGGTTGCAGTAGGTACTGGGAGATGAAGAAGCTTGCACAGGATAGAGTAGCATTGAGAGCTGCATCAAACCAGCCTCAGGACTGAAGACCACAACAACAACATCCCTTGTAAAATCTTATGTAATCTAATGGATAGCATTGTTAATAACAGGCGATTCTCTTGTATACCTTAGAAAAAGAGGTATCAGTTGGCAAAGAATAAATGATGGGCTACTGCGGGCTCTATGCTATCACCAACCATTTTGAATCTTTGTATCGAAGCTATGATCAACACTAACGCTAAAACGATCCGGTTTTGCTAACGGCCTGACACTAGCTTATCGAAAATAGTACACGAAAGACCACAAAGAAGTTGTGAGCACTAAATAACTCATAAAAGATGACCACATCCAGAACTAGAGACTAAAGCCAAATGCATTTGAGACATAGACGAATGAGACCGAAACACAAATTAAGTCTGGTCTTTGATAATGTTTCTCTGGAAGATAACCGAAACTTCTAACAATCACTTAGAAAATGTAAGACAGTGAACAAAAGAATTGATAATATTAGGAAATGAGATAATGTAGGACAGGATACAGAAGCAGATACTCTTCGTTTAACTGCCTTGGCATTGTTTTTCTCTATAGCAGAGTACTGTGCTCTAGCATTCAAAGCAGTGCACATGCACACAAAACTGTTGACAAACTAAATCAACTAATGAAAATAATCTGTAGTGCCACTGAAGCAACAGCGTTTCCACGACTGCCTGTATTACATAATATTGCACTTCCATCATCTGGTCGAGATACAGCAGCTTGAAAAGAGTTCTACATCTACATACATACTCCGCAATCCGCCATACGGGGTGCGTGGCGGAGGGTACCACGTACCACAACTAGCATCTTCTCCCCTGTTCCACGCCCAAACAGAACGAGGGAAAAATGACTGCCTATATGCCTCTGTACGAGCCCTAATCTCTCTTATCTTTGTGGTCTTTCCGCGAAATATAAGTTGGCGGCAGTAAAATTGTACTGCAGTCAGCCTCAAATGCTGGTTCTCTAAATTACCTCAGTAACGATTCACGAAAAGAATGCCTCCTTTCCTCCAGAGACTCCCACTCGAGTTCCTGAAGCATTTCCGTAACACTCGCGTGATGATCAAACCTACCAGTAACAAATCTAGCAGCCCACCTCTGAGCCGCTTCGATGTCCTCCCTCAATCCGACCTGATAGGGACCCCAAACGCTCGAGCAGTACTCAAGAATAGGTCGTATTAGTGTTTTATAAGCGGTCTCCTTTACAGATGAACCACATCTTCCCAAAATTCTACCAATGAACCGAAGACGATTGTCCGCCTTCCCCACAACTGCCATTACATGCTTGTCCCACTTCATATCGCTCTGCAATGTTGCGCCCAAATCATTTAATCGACGTCACTGTGTCAAGCGCTACACTACAAATGGAGTGTTTAAACATTACGGGATTATTTTTCCTATTCATCTGCATTAATGTACATTTATCTATATTTAGAGCTAGCTGCCACTCTTTACACCAGTCATAAATCCTGTCCAAGTCATCTTGTATCCTCCTACAGTCACACAACGACGACACTTTCCCGTACACCACGGCATCATCAGCAAAAAGCCGCACATTGCTTTCAACCCTATCCAAAACATCATTTAAGTAGATAGAAAACAACAGCGGACCTACCACACTTCCCTGGGGCACTCCAGATGATACCCTCACCTCCGATGAACACTCACCATCGAGGACAACGTACTGGGTACTCCAAAGTGAGCAATTTATCAGAGCTCACTTCTCTACAATCTGCAGAACGTATGTACTAGCAGACTTAAATCCAGATAACCATTCGAGCATCGTAATTAGCGCCTCTTGTACATGATGCATGCCAAAATGGAGAGAGACTTGACAGAAGATTTCTTCATCAAATTCTTGCTTTATTATTTATAGTGCTAGTTAGCGACTCACGGCCCAGTCGTTACGTCACCTCTCTTGTTTGTTGGCACTAGTGCTGCTGTTGTCTTAAGTTGGGTAAGAGTGTGCCTGCAACAGCGAGACACTGCTTACAACGTGCACGGGAAAGCTTGGAACATTGTGCTACTTCAGCGAGGAACTGTCAGGGGTGTGGCAGTGAACTAGTCACTTCAGCTTGGAGCCATTTCCTGGAGTCATGTTAAGTGCAGTGTCTTTAATTTGTGTAGTTACTCTTTAGTACTAAAATATATATTTTATTGACATTTCTAACGCAAGAAATATCATATTAGGGAGTTGTAGGTTTTATACTTTTATGTCGTATTAGCTACGTTTTTTATCGACAGCAATACACTCAGATTTGTACTTTCTTTACACTTCACATTCGCAGGCCTGGAATAGGTTTAGTTTAATTTTTATAGGGCTCTCCAGGAGACGACACAACGCGCCCTGGAAAGTTCAAAATATGTTTATTTATAACATCTGCTTGAATCTTTACATGAAACATTTGTGTTATACTGTGTTAAGCAGGTACAGTAAGTGGTTACTGTAATATTCTCACTACGGCTGAAGGCCATTTAGAATTTTTGAGTGAATATCGTGTCAGCACATTTGTCATTTAAATACTGTGAGCAGCACAGCCAGTCCGGATTTAAATAACAATTTGTCAGGGATAATTAACTCGCTTCTTCATTCGCCGCGGCCCAAGGGAAACCCCAGCTGAAAATCCGTACGGAAGCCTTCGGACTAGCTATGTCTGACTTTCGCAGTTTGACAGTTAACATTTAATCAGATAATCAATACATAATAATATTACAAGTTTACATAAAATAAAAAATCAGATCATTAATAATGCCATAAATGTTCAAGATACTGGGTGACTCATGGAAGATTTCTACGGGGATATGATGTTATTCATTCGGTCATTTCTTAAAAGTTCAGGGCTCTTTAGCACAAGAAATAGTCCTTCAAGTGTGAATTATTAATTACGCTCAGTCGCTAGTTCATTGTATATTAACACAAAATATTGTTTGATTGTACATGGATGCACATTTAAAGTTTTCAAGTTCACGGATCACTTTGCACACAAAAATGTTCAGCATACACCAATGCAAGATACGAGTTAATGTACGTCAGGTACTATGCAAGTTTTCTAGTAATTCACTTCATTGTAAGAAAAATGTCTAGTGATCACCGGAACTGTCAGTTATTATACACAGTCCTGAAATTCTGTTATTTTTTCTTAAGACGTTAATTTTTATAGGTTATAAACATCAGTTATTTTGTAAGTTCATCGTATACACATTTATAAACTAATAACGATTCAAAAATCTAGGGTCGTCATGTCGGTAGCAGGTAGTGTGAATGACCAGAATGCGATCGTTGGTGAGTGACTTTATGACCGGAATGCGTTCATCGTTTGGGGTGGTGTCGATAACCAGTATGTGGTCGACGGCGGGAGGCATCAATGACCTGGGTATGGTCGGCGAACCACGCCTGTGGTTGTGCCGTCGTCCGTTGGATAGCAAACTCGCCATAGGCAACCGATGACAATGTGCAGGATCAGGCATGCAACCTCAGGATTAGTTGCAGGAAATCGCCACTGCTTATTGGAGACTTCGTCGGCATCTTGACTGGGATCGCGAACACGAAAATTTTCTACAGCGGCATCAGAGTCCATTCATAACTTAATGTTCGCTGGTAATATCTCACAAATTAGTACGTTGTCACACGTCAGATGTCTAGCACGTATGTCTGTAAAGTTAGACGTGTTGTATGTGAAGTCTTTGTAGAAATATCGCCAGTTTATCAATTTCGTGGGAGTCACTTAGATAATCACATTAGTTCACTGATCTAAACGCACTAGGCTTAATTTCAGTGTTTGCACTGTATTTAGGTAAATTAAACAATTAACACGTTATAGAAGCTGCAAGTATTTGCGTTGTCCTATTTGAATCAGAATATCTAGGCGTAACTAACCAGAGCGACCTTAAGTGGAATGAGCATATAAAACAGATAGTGGGACAAACAGATACCAGACTCAGAATCATCGGAAGAATCTTAAGGAAATGTATCTCGTCCACGAAAGAATTGGCTTGTAAGGCGCATGTTCGCCCGATTCACGAGTGTTGTTCATCTATCTGGGATCCCTATCAGGTGGGACTAATAGAGGAGATAGAGAAGATCCAACGAAGAGCGGCGCGTTTCGTCACGGTATCGTTTAACTGGTGAGATAGCGTTACGGAGATGTTACACAACATCCACGTTACAAGACAGGCGTTGTGGATCACGGAGAGATTTAATATGGAAATTTCGGGACATCACTTTTCAGGAGGAGCCGGCCAATCTACTTCTTTCCCCCACATACATCTCGCGCATTGACCACGAGGAGAAAATTCGAGAAATTAGAGCCAATACAGAGGCTTACTGACAATCATTTTTCCCACGCACTGTTCGTTGGAGGGACCAGACAGTGGTACCAAAAGTACCCTCCACCACACACCATTAGGTGGCTTGCGGAGTGTGATGTAGATGTAACAGTTTACGGGACACCGCTGCGCTTTTAATATAACAGTCCCCCACGCAAGTCTTTACATATTCGTTGCGCTGCAGTCCTAAATGCATCGTACCGAACGGTTAGTATCACTCTCTCTGTCACGCTTTCGATTAACGTGACTTATGTAGCACCGTTGATTCATTATTTACTGAACGTATAGTTTATATCAAGTCACTCGACACGCTTTAATAGTCAGTTAAAGTTTACGTTAAGTGCGCACATTCTACATCTGTACATAATTGTTTGATGAATTAATAATACAGTAGCGTACATCGTCCTTTTACAGATACATATTTTGCTTACATCAGCTCATATATGTATCTCTCCACTCCATGGGTTATGAGAAATTCATCACTGGATCCTTATTAAACAAGATAATAGCTTAATTTTTACAAAACAAATGCCGATGTGTTGTTTTTCATGATCATTAAGTGCGATTATATGTATAGGACACCAGTGTGTGTGTTCTTACAATTACGGAAGCAAACTACCGGTGCCTAAATACGAAATAATGTCGTCACGAGGACAATATCAGACATTAACTGGCAAACCTGCAGATTTGGTAAGTACAGACGCTATCTCAAGTTCAAAAGAAATTCAGATCTTGATATACCACGGTGCATCTTGCAATGTTAAACAAGGCACACAATGTAAATTAAACTAGTAATGAATCGGATTTCACGTGGTTTTAGAAAATCAAATTTATTCTAAGAAATCGAAATCCTGCCGTTAAGGAAACATAAAAAAGATTATTTTTAAGAAAAATTAATCTGAATTGAAATGTAGATTAACCATCAGCAATCTTTGTTTTTAAGCAAATAGTACTGAATGCATTTCTGTTCCTATACGTAATATTACATAAAATACAATGAATATAATTGGAAAACTTTTTGATAGTCATCATTCAAATGCAACAGATAATTTCTACCTGGATAAATTATTTCTTGAGTTGCCCTCAGGGCGTTCTCTTAAACATGACATTTTAAATTACACATGAAATGAGAAACTTATACTCTGCTACTTACATACCAATGATCTGCACTAGAAGAAAATAGGAATACATTTCCGTATAAGTAAACAAGGTTATTAAATAAACTTCTTTAAATTTTTACAATGCGACGAGCGCAGATCAATACTTGTTAAATATGTCGTTCCACAGAACTGTCGAAGCCGTGTTTCTCAATTTTCCGCCCTGGTACCTACCGGTATGATTATCCTATTAATATCCCTCGCATCCATAACCAGCCTCAAGCTGTCTGCCTTTTCTGTTGCCAATAGTGGAATACTATGCGGAGAATAGGAAGGCTCTATTATATCCCATTCGATCATCTTCCTGATTTCTTTGTCACCGCTTCCTTTTTCGACCAACGTTGTGCGGCAGTATGGTTCAAGTGGGTAGAACTGCATGTTATATACGTAAGCCTTTATAATTCCTGCTTTTTTTAGAAAACACTTCTGTATACATACCAAGTAAATGTGTTAACTGTGTCTGTTGCTGCAAATCTAGGCATTCCGATTCGACCATATTTTGACGAATCAGCTCTTCTGCAGTAATTATCTCGTCGCTTTGACTAGGGAGTGAAGTACAGTACATCAGAGGAGGTGGCTTACTGTCTATAAATAATATTTGAGGTCTGCTATAGTAATACTAATACTGTGACAGTACTTTCCATGTCTCTCCTCTGAGGCAATTGATTTCAGCAAGACATTTTTTTTTACATTCCTCACAGTACAGGTTCCTGACGACAGGTCCACCGTTGCGTTCCTCCCTCTGATAAAATTCCAATCCAGGATCGAGGCCACAGAAAAATATTTTATCACCAGGAACGTGCACTTGAAGGCTTCATTTCCCATTAAAAGATTGACCTGCACCATACCTGACGTAATTCTTTGTACAAATCAAAGAACGCTTGTCGTTGCTCCTATGCCCATGATCACAGTCAACGGTACATTACTTATTTTCGCGTGCATTGCAGCTTGCACTTCGGATTTACCTGTCTTATTGCAAGTTTTCGACTTAGCGCATAGTTCATTGCACATATCCTGGTCGTCGTCATAGGGCAATATGTTTACACAGGTGCCTTCACTTTTCTCCTTGACTACAACCGGAAGGCATGCGTAATCAACTTTAGTTTAAAGGCGTGGACGGGCAGGGTTGTCTTTCGTCGACAACCTCTACTATCCTAACTCACTGGTCCTGATACTACTGCATCGTACGACTGTTCCTTTGCTGTACATTATTGTGCTCGGAATATCATCTGTATTGAATTTTTCCGTCATGTGGCCCCCAGTTTTGACTCGGATGAGCTGCCTGTTAATTCGTCCATATTTAGTCTTTAGATCAAATTGTTTTAGACTGTTGGAAGTTGGGATTCTTGTGCCCCACGACGTCTCCGTGTCTTTTCCTGTGCTTTCCTCGGTGATTGTTGACGTACGCTTTCCAGTTTGAGCTCGTGTGCGTCGCATTCTGGTGTGGTTGCTTATTACCACGGTTATTATAGTCACTGCCGTTATGCTAATCGTTCCTTTTTCTGTTTCCGTTACTACTGCAGTAGCCGTTGCCTTAGCACTGACGCCGTGCTGCGGAGGGTAACTACTGTTACTCGAGCTAACATTCCTTCTATCTTCGTGGATCAAATCTAATGACTCCACTGCGGCTAGAAATCTTTCCAAGTCATTTTCGGAGACGTTAACAAACTGCTCTATGGCCAGTACAGGTAATTTCGGCTTTCATATTCTTAACACCTCTATCGTTGTCATGAGTTCTTCCCAGTAACGAGTTTTATTAGTATAACTCTTTACGCATTTTCCCATGCCACCTACCTTCGGCTCGCACATGGTAGGATTGTACGTCTCTTGCAGTTTAATCTTAGCGTAGCTCGGGTTTTGTTCGTCAGCTACCACTGCTGTCCTCTCTAGAGCAAGATTTTAAACATTTCGTTCATGGAAAGTTGTTGACTGATAACAACATTCGTTTCCGTAACGCCCATAACTTTGAATCATATTTCGCTCGTTATCTTGCTCACTGAACTCACTACGTCCTAACAGTGCAATTCTATCGTGTATTTCCCTTTGCCTTTGCGGAAGTTCCTCCGCTAAGGTGTACTGAATCTGTCTTAGTTCGATTCATAATTAATTTGCAGGATCGCCACTACCGAACGCATCTTCGTTTGTGACGCTTTGTACCATATTTTGTAGCTCAGTCCACATCTTACTCAATCTCTACATCCTTTTTCTCCGATCACTGAGTTATTCAGTGGATGGAGACCTGCTCAATTAATTCTAAAGAAGGCTGATCTAATTTGTTTGTCATTTCTTTTACATTAGTGTTCAGGGCGTTTTGTGCGACCTAGCACTTCTAACATCATCGATAACCTTAGATACTGCTTCACGTAAGCAACTATATACTTTCTTCGTAGCAGTTATTTCGGTTTTAATAGTTTCTAGCTTCTCGTCTAGGTTTGTTAACAGATTTCATTTAATTGATGGATGACAATCTAATCTCCTGCTTTCTTTCTGGTCTCATGTCTCTCTCCTCGTTCTTTTTCTTTGAGAACTAGTGTCTTCTCCCATTCTTTGTCTTTGAGAGCTAACTATTACTCGCGTTCTTTTTCTTATCGAGCAATCGGAAGTTAATTTAATCAGTAGTACCCGATATTCTAACTAAACTCCTCCCGAACTGACCATGAAGTCCCAACTGTACCGACCGGCCGCCGTGTTATCCTCAGCCCACAGGCGTCACTGGATGCGCAGAGGAGGGGCATGTGGTCAGCACACCGCTCTCCCGGCCGTATGTCAGTTTCCGAGACCGGAGCCGCTACTTCTCAATCAAGTAAGTCTTCCGTTTCCCTCACAAGGGCTGAGTTCACCCCGCTTGCCAACAGCACTAGGCAGACCGGATGGTCGCCCATCCAAGTGCTAGCCCAGCCCGTCAGCGCTTAACTTCGGTGATCGGACGGGAACCGGTGTTATCACTGCGTCCAGGCCGTTGGCCACACGTTATTTTAAACCATCTTATTCAGACCCTGGCCTGTCGTACCTTCCCTTTCTATGTTTTCCCTATTTGACGTTAAGTTGTAACGTTTTAATATTGGTGTAATGTTCAATTTTTTGTATGGCATTTTAATATTTTTCCACGTTAGTATCTTGATTATAACCAAGGAGGTTATCTGATTGATTAGTAGTCGGTTCCTAAACATTAAGTAAACTAACTTACGCTAAGAACAACACACACACACTCACATGCCCGAGGTAGGACTCGAACCTTCAGCGGGAGAGGCAGCGCAATCCGTGACATGGCGCCTCTAAGCGCGCGGCCACTCTGTCGGCTTGTTGGGTATTTGTGTTGAATAAAATGTTAGTAGTTAACTGGACTCAGCTCGTCAGATGGCTGACTTGTGGAAGTTTATGTTACTACCCTTCTGGTAAGTTATATTCATCACTGCCGCGAACCCCAAGTGGCCAGCCAGATGTTGAAATTGTAATCCTTAGCATCATTGCTGTCATTGACCAGCGCCAAGCGCGTGTTTGAGTTATATTTGATTGTACTGCTTGCTTCCTAAATTCGTGCAGTGTTAAAGTCACTAATTGATCAGCTACTGTTTCAACTGAAGAAATTGTAAAGTAATTGCCGGAATCAGTAGTATTTTATTAGTGTTTTTCGTATATGTGCAATAAAATATTGTTGGACTTGTGACAAATGGCCTGCACCATTCCCATGGCTGTTTAGTTGTTTCCTTATACAGGGGCGTTTACTGACATTTCACTGAGGACGTTGTTACCATGAGTCATTGTGAGGAAGAATGGCAGGACCTATTCCATCGAATGAACGATTTAATGAGCACGTATGATGTAATAGGAGTAAAATAAAGAATGATAAGTGTTGTGAGCAGTATCAGAAATGATATTAATGATAAAAATTTGGAAGCAAAAAGTAAAGGAAATGAAGTAATTAGAAACCCTGAAGCAAAATAACACATGACTGACGAAGAAAGGAAGACATAGCACATAAAAGGATAGCATACCTGACTATAGTATACTGGTATCAAATTTCTGAGAAATAATGTTTGGAGTATAAGAGTCTATGGAAGTGAATCATGGAGAATTGGAAGATTGTGAAAGGAGGAAATCAAAGGGTTTAATATGCGACCTTATAGAGAGGTATTGAAAATTGGGTGGACATGGTAAACGAGACAGTTTTTCACATAAGCGGCGAGAAGAGGACCATATGGGAAACAGTGACAAGAACAACTTCGATGCTGCTTGAGAGCGCGTAGAATTCGTTGTGAGATACAGGGATTGGAAAATATGCAACAAATAATAGAGGAATTTGGGTGCAAGTTCTACTCTGAGCTGAGGTTGTCACAGGATATGGGCCGCATCAAATCAGTCAGAAGACCGATGATCGCCTTACCCGCAAAACAAAAGGAGTCCACTTCTTATTTTTCGGGTTCAATGACATTCCACTACTGAGAGTGAGATGGGGATAGGCGGAAAGGGAGGTGGGAAGTGGGTGACGTAAAAATAATCGAAATCGAAAAGTAGTTGTGTCCAACGCATTATATTCGGTATTGGCAGGCTGTTCTATGACAGCACTGTCGAAATTATAGTAGTGGCTTTGAAGATAGGATTTTGAATGGAGTGTGACATGCTAAGGTTAGCTCTGGGATACATGGATCAAGTTTCACCAGATACACTACAAATGTGTATTTGTAGTATCAGCAGAGATGTAGCTTGGGGTTCATAACATACGTCACAAAGAACGGCTGCAGCCCGTTGTGACCGTGCGGTTCTAGGCGCTTCACTGGAGCCGCGTAACCGCTACAGTCGCGGGTTCGAATCCTGCCTCGGGCATGGATGTGTGTGATGTCCTTAGGTTGTAAGAGGTATGCGCTGTGTGCGGTATGAGAATCGCTGACCAGAGAGCAGTGTTGACTGCAGTACGAACTGTGTAACTGTAGCAGTTAGTTGTTGCTAGTCGCGAGTCTGAGGTTGTCTGCGCTTGTCTGCAGTCTGCTCTGGTCGTGAATCTAGAGATGGAGTATTATTGTATAAGGTAAAGAAGCAGGGTCGCGCATATCTAGTAATGTATCTGTACTGTCATCCAAATGTTTAAAAAAAATGTCCTAATAATAATTTTTGCAATATAAAGTAATTTTTTTTAAAAAGCATTCATTTTTTAAAAAAAATCAGTTGCTTCCTTTCACAAATCACAAATGTATAGGGCAGCATTGCATGGATCTGTGCCGGAAAAATGTTAAGTAAGTGCAGATATATTCGCCGTTTTTATTGAGGTAAGAATTTTTGCTTTTTATTCAGAATGATCTTACAGGGCCGCGACTCAGCACTGCTGTCGTTCAAATTTTACCAGGTTACTGAATTTATTTTTTTAATTATGAGGTTTAGGAATTTTTCTGTTTCGAGCTTACATTAAATGAGAAAAGAATTTAGTGGGTACATTAAATGTGAATGCATTTCTGTACGGAGATTATAAATGGGAACCAGTTTTGTTCTGAGGTTACACTAAATTAGAATCACATTCATTATTCATATTTATATTTTGTGGGGAGGTTACACTTGGCGACATCCGGCCAGGATCGTATTTCTTTGTGAATCTCTGAGAAGTAGTCATATATCTGCTCTTATTTACTTAAATGTAGTTGGCATCTGGCGCCACGCATTTACTAATTTGTCACTCTTTCTTTCACAAATCATCGGCAATTTATTGCTCTTTGTTGTAATTGTGTTTGTTCCATTTTTGCTTCGTCTTTGTTTCATTTTGTGCTTAATTTTGATTTATGAAAAATGTCGCGAAAAACTGTTAACAGTACATCGCGATGTGCAATGAGTGAAATAGCCGACTCGAATAATTTGACCGATAATACTAGCGACACTTAGTGTAATAGTGATAATCCTCCATTTACAGACAATCAGTGCGTACGGATCACTAGTAATGATTATAATGCTAATGATGAGCAAACAAATTCAACTATGTCCACCGCAAATGTAACAATTGATGACGCGGCACGTTCCGATACAATGAACGCTGCCCAGTTTGACACACCTAATTTGCAAAATTCATGTAGCGAACGGATAATTGTTTCTAATGAAGGTGAACGGTGTACTCGAAATATGTCGGATTTATTTGATTCCGGTGCAGTGACCAACAGTGCACGTCTGATTGGCAAACCTTTTCAAGAATCACAGAATGACCAAATGGTTACACAAAACGTGACACATACAGATACATCATCACACAGCACAGAGAATACGGCAGCTAATTTTGGCATGGATCGAGTTATGGCATTATTGGTACGACTTAATGAAAAACAAGATAATCTTAATGAAATTCTCAAACAGCGGAATGAAATACTAGATAACCATTTCAATCAACTTCCTGAATCGTGCAAACAACTTAATGAAAGTTTCAAACAGACGAATGAAAAACACGACAACCTTAACGAACAGAACAAACAACTTAGTGAACAGATTACAGCCGTTGCCGTGCAACGTCATGATACTAACGAACAATTACGTGAGGATACTAAGACTTGTGCTACGAACAGTAGTGAAGAAATTAGATCTGTTGCACAAGAATTAAATAATACACATGCAGCCACAACAGAATCACTTAGAGATGAAATTAGTGCAGTCACTGTAGAATGTTCAGAAAACACAACACAGATACGCGACGAGTTTAATTTAATGTCAGCAGAACTTTCACGCACTCTGGACACGGAAGTTGATAAGAAATTTGAACAACAGATCAGCTAAATTGACGAACGTATTAAAGTGACAGAAATGAAAAATGTTTCAGTCACTAACACGTCACAGCATACGCCACATTCCGAACATTTGTCACACTCACACAGCCAGTGTAACTTAGGTAATTTACAGAGACCACGCGACTTAGAATCCGAAGAGACACAGACAAATAGATTCTCATTCAATCCTGAACCTGTTCACACATTCAAAAACGATAACGTTGATTATAAGCAATTTTTATCCGTAAAAAAAAATCTAAGGTATTTAAAAATGACAGAGCACAGGTACACGCTTTGGAATGGATACGACAATTTACTTTTGTATTTTCAACAGCATTGCCTGTACTGCAGAAACTAGAACTGGCCTGGATACAACAATTTACTTTTGAATTTTCACCGGCATTGCCTGTAACGCAGAAGGTAAAATTTATTTGTAGCGCGTAATAGACCTCAGGGGATTCATTACACTTCGATGAATATGTGGCGTAGCGTCCACAGGGCCCCGAGCCGTAGTAGTGCTATTTCATCTTTAGTTTTCTGCACTGCTGCCTTCTCTTTTACTATCCTTTACATCTATCAAAACAGCTCTTCAACTATCGATCTATCTAGGATTAAGGATGAGTAAAGAAAACCTGATATGACGAGTTTTACCGAAAGTGACAGTTTTCTTTAGACACTCCCGAAATGACAACTACCGCCGTAATTTTAATAACAGATAAAATTGTAATCATCAGTATGTACAACATTTTCAGCAATCGTCAAAATTATCAGCAACCGCATTTTGATAAAAATAGAGGTTTTTCACCACAACAGCATCAAAGCCAGCCGGTTAGCATACCTAACCAACAATGTAATGTACAAGGTCAACCAAGCTTTAATGTTTCGCCGCCTGCACATATAGCATCAGCTCCAACAAATAGTAACGCACAGCAACAAGGAAATCACTATGTACAGAAAACACACCATTTCAATTCCTATCGCAATGCACCGTATAGAAATGACTATCATGACAGACGTAAAAGTAATGAGCACAATCTTCAGCGTACGTTTAATAACAGTCGGTCTTATCAACAACAATATCATCCGCAACAACAAATTATCATGAATGAACCAGACAGTAGATATCATCCCGAACGTAATACGTCAGGACGAAATAACAGAACAGTACAAATAGTGGAAATGCCACAGCATCCTCCCGAAAATAATAGCACATCAGATAGAATTTGACTAGATACAGTATAGGTTGCATCTTACAGTAACACAAGCAGTGCTTTGGACACGCAGAATCTTGTTCACGAAAATGTTATACTTTTGACGACATCCGAGACACTCTTTTGCAGGAAAGACCGGTTATTCAAAAAACCATTTCACACCTTGTCATTGAAGTAAAGATTGGATCATCCAAATTTTCAGCAGTAATCGATTCTGGATCACCTATGTCAGTTATAAATGAGGAAACTTTCAAGGAATGTAATAAAGAGAATACCTATCCTACGTTACCATTAGGCAAAACTAAAGTAAAAGGAGCAGTATCTAGTAAAGGAGTAGATGTAAAATTACAGACCCATTTATCATTTTGTATTGCAGGTCATACATTTCTCTCAAATTTTTGGATTGTTCCCTTATTGGCAACAGACGTTATTTTAGGTACGAATTTTCTGGTACAACACGACGCAATTATTGACTTTCAAAACTCCAATTTAATGTTAAAGGATGAAAATGTACAACTGGCTTTAGAATTTCAGCACTCTTTATCTGCAGAAGAACAAACAATTAATCGCACAGAGGTCATTTCCTTAGCCGGCCGCGGTGGTCTCGCGGTTCTAGGCGCGCAGTCCGGAACCGTGCGACTGCTACGGTCGCAGGTTCGAATCCTGCCTCGGGCATGGATGTGTGTGATGTCCTTAGGTTAGTTAGGTTTAAGTAGTTCTAAGTTCTAGGGGACTGATGACCACAGCAGTTGAGTCCCATAGTGCTCAGAGCCATTTGAACCATTTAGAGGTCATTTCCGCATCACGTAACATAGACTGTCATTCCACATTAATCACAGATACGTACGTACACAACTATAATACTCCAGACGAAGCCGACTATGACGTTATACAGATGATTTCTGATAAAGTCAAACAGAGCAGTGCAAATACAGACGACGAACGTACGCCACTACGCAAAATTATTTTACAGCAAGCTCCAGTTTTTGACAATGTTCCTGGTACTAAGTCTGGTTTTATGTATGAATTTCAAGTTAAACAGCACGACACATTTAAGAAAGAATTGCAAGCTATGCTTGACCAAGGAATTATTGAACCGGCAGTAAGTCCGTACATAAACCCGCTCCATATTGTTAAGAAAAAGGATGGTTCACTTCGTCTCGTACTTGATTCGCGTCGTATCAACGACATTATTATTAATGAAACAGATCGCCCACAGACACTAGAAGAACTTCTACAGAAATTTCATGGTACTGCTGTTTATTCCGCATTAGATCTGAAATCGGGATTTTGGCAAATTCAGCTCCATCCGAACTGCAGAAAGTACACGGCTTTTCTCTGTTTTGGTGACTGTTATCAATTTTGTAAATTACCGTTCGGTTTAACAATTTCTTCAGCAGCATTTATTCGCGGTTTGAATAGTATACTTCCGACAGAACTTAAAGACAGAATCACAACGTATGTAGACGACATTCTTATTGCAGAAGCTAACTGGTCTGAACACAATCTGATTCTTGAACAACTGTTACGAACTTTTCGTGCACAAGGACTCACAATTAATCTTAGCAAATCGCACTTTGGCAAAACTTCCATAAAATTTCTTGGACATGTAATTTCAGCAGAAGGCATTGCGCCTGACCCGGAACAACTTCAAGCTTTACGTGACATTACTGTTCCTACGACGAAGAAACAACTACGCAGTTTTTTGGGTTTAATTAACTTTTTTCGTAAATTTATTCATTACTCTGCTTTAGACACCCCTAGATTATGTCAATTGACAGGAAAAAACACTATTTGGTCCTGAGATAGGCAAGCACATTCTGAATTTATGATCCTGAAACAAGCTTTGTTGAAATTTTTCCATTGCCACCGACAGTTCTAACACCGCTTTAGACGTACACATTTTTCAGAAAATTAAAGAAGATGGTACTACAGTAATTAAAAACATCGCCTTTGCAAGTCACATTCTGCCCCTGCTGAACGCAATTATTCTGTTACAGAACTTGAAACATTATGTGTTGTTTGGGCATTCACGAGATTTAGGCATTTTCTTTATGGAAGACACACTACCATTTACACAGATCATAGAGTTATACAGTTTTTACTTTCCGCTAAATTTACACGCGACCGATTAAGCAGATGGAAACTTTATATACAGGAATTTAATTTTACAATTGTTCACATTCCCGGCACACAAAATATTGTAGCAGACGCACAATCCCGTTCTTTCAGCAACAATCAGCAAGACATCGCAACCAACTTCTGCAACTTCTGCAGTGTCCTCATAGAAAGTTCGTCGTCGCTCATCAGAGATAGAAAAACTTAATATGATTTTAGTAAACTGCAGGAGTATCCAAGGGAATGTCCCAGAAATAACGTTGCTTGCTGAAGGTTATAATGCACGTAGTATTAGAAACAGAAAGATGGTTGAAAATCACAGCGAAATCCGAAGTTCAGATTGGAGTATTTATCGTGAGGACATGTTAATCACCAATGGTGACGGAGTGGTTATTGCCGTAAAGAATTCGATAAAATCTAGCGACGTTATCGCGGCTTCCGATTGTGAATTAATGTGGGTGAAGTTAAGTATCGTCGAGCGGTCAAAATCGGTAACCAGATGCTTTTACAGACCGCCTAGGTCAGGAGCTCTAGTGGTTGAATGCTACAGACAGAACTTGCAGAATACCGTTGGTAATTTTCCTGATAGTGCCGCTGTAATAAAGGGTAATTCAACATGACAGGTAAAGCCAGGGAGTGTCATGCTATCAAAAGTGGTAGTGTGACATTGTTCTGGATATCTTACTTTATTTACTTTGAGCAGATAATTAGAAAACCAGCTCGTAAGGGTAACGGCTTAGATCTCCTAGCAACAAACAGACCAGAACTTATTGAATCAGTTAACAAACAGGAAGGTATCAGTGATCATATTGCTGTGATAGCGTCTATGACAACGAATCTTACAAAGAATGTTAAAAAATTTTGAATTCTTGGGGATCAACAGCCTCCGGATGCTTAATAAACGTAAACATGGTCTGCAGTAGGCAGTAACATAGCATTACAGCCGTAGTCGGCTGTACCATCGCATTACAGCCTACTAAGGACCATTTTTACCTTTATTAATGTTAAGAAAGTTAGGAAGGTATTTTTGCTTGACAAGAATTACAGACTACAAATGTCAGAGTATCTGAGCAGTCAGCATCAAATATTCGGTGATGAGGGCCTGTGGAGAAAAAAAGAAAAATATTCAAAAGTTTCTTGCAATATGCATTAGACGAGTATGTTCCGAGTAAGGTCTTAAGGAATGGGAAAGACTCATCATGGCTTGATAGCCGTGTTAGGAAACTGCTACCTAAACGAAGAGTTCATTACAGATTCAAGATAAGTAAAAGCGTAACTGACAAACAAAAACCGAACGAAGTGAAAATGAGCGTAAGGAGAGTAATAGAGCAGCGTTCAGTGACTCAAAACGTAAAACTTTGTCAACCGATAGGAGGTTTAGGTCGCATGTAAAATCAGGAAATGGGTCTAAATCATCTATTCATTCACTCAGTGATCATAATGTCACTGAAAGGGAAGATAACAGAGAAAAGGCCGAAAAACGGAATTCCGCCTTCCAAAATTGTTTCACCGGGAAGATCGTATCACAGTCACTCCTTTCAATCGGCGTACGAACGTCGAAATGACAGGTATTGAAATAACCGATCGCGGAACAGAAAATCAACTACAATCGCTTAGTAGTGGAAAGGCGTCAGGACCAGATAAGATACGTATGAGATTCTACAAAGATTATGCGAAAGAACCTGCTGCCTTTCTTGCAGTAATTTATCGTAGATTGCTTGAGCAACGAAGGGTACCTAGCGACTCGAAGAAAGCACAGGTCATTCCCGAAGAGTGGTAGTGGGACAGAGCACACAATAATAGACCTATATCATTGGCGACAATCTGTTGTAAAATTATGGAACATGTTTTATGCTAAAGAATTATGACATTTTTGGAGAATAAAACTCTCCTCTTTAAAAATCAACATGGATTCTACAAACAGAGATCCTGCGACACTCCGCTTGCTCTGTTCCTCCATTAGATCCACAGCGCAGTAAACCAGTAAACAATGGCGCTCAGATTGATGCCGTGTTACTTGACATCAGGAAGGCATCTGACACCGAGAAATAGAAAAATGAGCTCATGGAGTATCGGGGCAGATTTGCGACTGGATTCAAGACTTCCTTGCATATCGAACTCGATACATCGCTCTCAAAGAAGTAAGACCTGCGGATGTAAAGGTAATTTTCGGAGTACCACAAGGAAGCGTGACAGGCCGTTACTGTTTACAATATATATAAATGATCTAATAGAAAGCGTCGGATGCTCTTTAAGGCTATCCGCAGATGAGGCCGTCGTCTATAACAAAGTAGCAACGCCAGAAGATAGTAACAATTTGCAGAATGACCTCCAGAAAATTAATGAGTGTTGAAGGCTCTTGCAGTTGGCCCTGATAACTAACTGCGCATACATAAGAAAGGAATTTCATTACTGTGCAGCTACACTATTAATAGTTGGTTAATTTGGGGAAGGGGACCAAACGGCGAAGTCATAGGTCCCACGAGTTAGGGAAGAATGGGAAAGGAAGTCGGCTGTGCTCTTTCAAAGGAACCATCCCGGCATTTACCTGAAGTGATTGAAGTAAATCACGAGAATCGTAAATCAGGATAGACGAACGCGGATTTGAACCAGCGTCTTCCCGAATTCGAGTCCGGTGTGCTAAGCACTGCGGAACCTCGCCAGTTACTATGGATGACAAACCGCTGGAAACAGTATCTGCCGTAAAAAACCACAGCAATCGTATGTGGAAAGGCTACATAAAACAAATAGTGGGTAAATCAGATGCCAGTTTCAGATTCATAGGAAGAATATTAAGGCAGGGGACTGGTTGTTGTGTGTCCTTCATCATCATTTTCATGATCATAGACCCGCAAGTTGCCGAAGTGGCGTCCACGAAAAAGGACTTGCAATACGGCGGCCGAACTCCCCCCGCATGGGGCCTCCCGGCCAACAATGCCATACGATCATTTCATTTCAAGGAAATGTAATTCATCCACGAAGGAAATGGCGTATAAGGCGCTTTTCGACAGATTCTCGAGTGTTGTTCGTCTAAATGTGATTCTTACCAGATAGGACTGATAGAAGAGCTAGAGAAAATTCAACAAAGAGCAATGCGTTTCCTCACGGGAATATGCTTAAAAAACTCCACTGGCAGACGTTACAAGAGAGGCGTTTTACATCACAGAGAGATTTACTATTGAAATTTCGAAAGTCCACTTTTCGGGAAGAGCCGGACATGTTAATTCCACCAAAATACGTCTGGCGTAATGACTACGAGGAGAAAATTCGAGAAATTAGAGCCAGTACAGAGGATTACCGACAATAATTCTTCCCACGAGCTATTCACGAATGGAACAGGGTTGGAGGGTTCAGTTAGAAGTATAAAAAGCATCTCCCGTCACACACAAATAGGTGGCTTGCGGAGTGTGATTTAGATGTAGACGTGTGAATGTAACAATTTTACGGTGCATAAACTTGTAAGAGGTCCGAGAAGATGTAATTTCGATGTATTGCTCACGCGCTGCCTGCGATATGCAAGGTATAAGAGAATCTCAGACCAGAGAGCAGTGTTGACTGCAGTAGGAAATGTGTAGCTGTAGCAGTAAGTTGTTGCTAGCGAGCAGTCTTGTGTATCGTGTTGGCTGGGCCGGTCGTGGTGCAGCGATGCCGGAGTCTGAGCAATATTGTATAAGATAAAAAGCAGCCTCGCGCATATGCAGTATTGTTATCTCAAGTCCCATGTAAATGTTTTAAAAAATGTCCTAATAATAATCTTTCTCATAAAAAATAACTTTTAACAACCATTCATTTCAATTTAAATAATTTACTAATTTCTCCAATCCATGATCATCCCAATTATTGCAAAAGAATAATCAGTTGTTTCCTTTCATAAACGACAAATCTATCGTCCAGCATTGCACAGGGCTGTGCCAGGAAAATTTATTGTAAGAGCAGATATATATGCATTATCCGGCGACTTCATTGAGGTAAGAATTTTTCTTTTTTTATTCAGAATGATCTTTCAGGACCATGACACAGCACTGCTGACGTCCAAAATATACCAGGTTAAATTCACAGTCAATTATTGAAAAGTTATAAGTGAGCGACAATTTAATTGAGAGGTTAGTTACATTGTATTATTACCAGGTTACTGAATTTTTTTTTTTTTGGGACGTTACACTGAATGTGAACGACATAATTATAATTTTTACTGTTGAGAAGTTTAGGAATTTTTCTGTTTTGAGGTTACACTAAATGAGGATATTATTTATAATATTTATTTTATTTTTTGGGGAGGTTACAATCTCTAAACCTTTTTCGAGAGATTAAGTGATATAAACGGTATAAACTTACAGAGACATCCAAAACCTACAAGAGTACACTTCTAATTACGCAAAGAAAGGTTGGAGACATTTGGATAAGTATGGCAGAAATAATGTATATCTTGATCCGGAATTACCATGTAGCTCGTGCCCAACCCTCACTTATATTTTTTACAGGATGATTCGGTTTTCTAACAGTTGCCTGAAGCTCTGAGAGGAAACATACATCAATTACGTGGCTATCGCCTGCCTGGATACCATTCTTGGTACAGACGTAGAGCGTGTTGCATGCGATAGCGGCAATTGAATCGCCTTGAAATAAATTTTAATTTGAGTATTTCGTTCTTGGTCTTACATTCTGTTAGTTCCCTCTCGTTTTTGGCACATACAGGGTGGTCCATTGATAGTCACCGGGCCAAATATGTCACGAAATAAGCATCAAACGAAAAAACTACAGAAAAACGAAACTCGGCTAGGTTGAAGGGGGACCCAGATGGCACTATGGTTGGCCCGCTAGATGGCGTTGCCATAGGTCAAACGGAAACCCCATTTTTTATTACATATTCGTGTAGTACGTAAAGAAATATGAATGTTTTAGTTGGGTGACTTTTTTCGCTTTGTGATAGATGGCGCTCTAATAGTCACAAACGTTTAAGTACGTGGTATCACGTAACATTCCGCCAGTGCGGACGGTGTTTACTTCGTGATACATTACCCGTGTTAAAATGGACCGTTTACCAATTGTGGAAAAGGTCGATATCGTGTTGATATATGGCTATTGTGATCAAAATGCCTAACGAGCATGTGCTATGTATGCTGCTCGGTATCCTGGACGACATCATCCAAGTATCCGGACCGTTCGCCAGATAGTTACGTTGTTTAAGGAAACAGGAAGTGTTCAGCCACATGTGAAAAGTCAACCACGACCTGCAACAAATGATGATGCCTAAGCAGGTGTTTTGGCCGCTGTCGCGGCTAATCCGCACATCAGTAGCAGACAAATTGAGTGAGAATTGATAATCTCAAAAACGTCGGTGTTGAGAATGCTACATCAACATCTATTGCACCCGTACCATATTTCTATGCAGCAGGAATTGCATGGCGACGACTCTGAACGTTGTGTACAGTTCTGCCACTGGGCACAAGAGAAATTACGGGACGATAACAGATTTTTTGCACGCGTTCTATTTAGCGACGAAGCGTCATTCACCAACAGCGGTAACGTAAACCGGCATAATATGCACTGTTGGGCAACGGAAAATCCACAATGGCTGCGACAAGCGGAACATCAGCGACCTTGGCGGGTTAACGTATGGTGCGGGATTATGGGAGGAAGGATAATTGGCCCCCATTTTATGGATGGGAATCTAAATGGTGCAATGTATGATGATTTCCTACGTAATGTTCTACCGATGTTACTACAAGATGTTTCACTGCATGACAGAATGGCGATGTACTTCCAACATGATGTATGTCCGGCACATAGCTCGAGTGCGGTTGAAGCGGTATTGAATAGCACATTTAATGACAGATGGATTGGTCGTCGAAGCACCGGATCTGACGTCCCCGGATTTCTTTCTGTGGGGAAGGTTGAAGAATATTTGCTGTCGTGATCCACCGACATCACCTGACAACATGCGTCAGCGCATTGTCAATGCATGTGCGAACATTATGGAAGGCGAACTACTCGCTGTTGAGAGGAATGTCGTCACACGTATTGCCAAATGCATTGAGGTTGACGGACATCATTTTGAGAATTTATTACATTAATGTGGAATTTACAGGTAATCAAGCTGTAACAGCATGCGTTCTCAGAAATGATAAGTTCACAAAGGTACATGTATCATATTGGAACAACCGAAATAAAATGTTAAAACGTACATACGTTCTGTATTTTAATTAAAGAAGCCTACCTGTTACCAACTGTTCGTCTAAAATTGTGGGCCATATGTTTGTGACTACTACAGCGCCATCTGTCACAAAGCGAAACAAGTGGTCCAACTAAAACATTCACATTTCTTTACGTACTACACGAAT
This sequence comes from Schistocerca nitens, assembly GCF_023898315.1. Lineage (NCBI taxonomy): Eukaryota > Metazoa > Arthropoda > Insecta > Orthoptera > Acrididae > Schistocerca > Schistocerca nitens. Next base: position 699,752,918 of record NC_064614.1, on the reverse strand, counting down.
ATGTAATAAAAATGAGGGTTCCTATTTAAAAAACGCAGTTAATATCCGTTTGACCTATGGCAGCGCCATCTAGCGGGGCAACCATAGCGGCATCTGCTTTCCCCTTTCAAGCTAGACAAGTTTCGTTCTTTGTAGTTTTTTTCGTTTGACGCTTATTTCGTGAGATATTTGGCCCGGTCACGATCAATTGACCACCCTGTATTATATGTTATTACTCGCCCTTAGCTACAGTTTACTCCCTATAGGCTATTACAGACTTAAATTTAGTAGACTAATTACAGACATTAATTAAGAAAAATCATATTTCAGAGTTATGAGGCGGTTATACTTTATTACTGCCCTCGATCTTTATGCCTGATTAAAGCAGTGACTAAGCCTTGTCCTTAGATAAAATGAAGATTAAACGTCAACACGCTCAGGTTAGACAGAACGGGTAGGAGTAAAAACTAGAGACGATACTTATTCACTCAGTAACTGCACTAGCTGGCATAAACCCGATCACATTTTGCAGAGATGCTGCCTCAGATGGCACTACCATCAGCAGTGCAGTTTGCCGGTAGCCAGCCGTGTTCTCGCGACGAGCAGCAGCTCCAATGAAAGCTTTGTTTTTCTGTGTCCAGACCGGACGACAGTTTTATTTGAAGGTGAGTGGTTTTACGTCCTCGGAGCTTCTTCTTTTATATTTTGGTCCCTTCATCCCACTTTTCCTGCACCATAATGCTTGTACGTCATAACAGCGATCACTGCCGACTGTGCGAATGAAACGCGGCGGCGAGGCCTCAATTTACGGCCGGCCGTGTCCGCATAAACATCGGCTCGTATCGCCCAGACACTCACAAGTGGCAATTGACACGGCGAACAGCAGTCGGGAGTAAAATGCTAAAAGCAATGCGATGTTGACGGCGGCTTGTTTTTGTTTCTGGCGTGTCGGCCGGTCGGCGAGTTTTTTTTCCTTTTGCTTCTTTTTTTTCTGTGTCGTTTTGTGGGGCGGCCGACACTGCGTGGCGCTGAGTGGACACGTCAGCACCACTGGCGGGGGGCCACCCCGACACACGGCGAAGCGTATCAGCTGCCGACACACCGACCGCGGACCCGGCGCTGCGCTCTAGCGCGGCAGCGTTCTGAGCTACGAAAAAGCGAGATTCAAAACTGCAGGAAATACTTTCGACAAACAGCTAAGGTTAACGTAGCAGATACATATCCAAGCGAAGGGCGAGCGACGCTTGACAGTCTCCAAATCCCCTACCTCATAAGACTCCCTATACTCACACACTGGGTGAGTTTATACACTACTGGCCATTAAAATTGCTACAACAAGAAGAAATGCAGATGATAAACGGGTATTCATTGGACAAATATATTACACTAGAACTGACATGTGACGGGTGATACGCCAGTAAGGCGATGACGAATACACGCTTCCAATGTGCCTTCACCGCGATCTCGCCAAACACGGATGCGACCATCATGATGCTGTAAACAGAAACTGGATTCATCCGAAAAAGTGACGTTTTGCCATTCGTGCACCCAGATTCGTCGTTGAGTACACCATCGCAGGCGCGCCTGTCTGTGATGCAGCGTCAGGGGTAACCGCAGTCATGGTCTCCGAGCTGATAGTCCATGCCGCTGCAAACGTCGTAGAACTGTTCGTGGAGATGTTTGTTGTCTTGCAAACGTCCCCATCTGTTGACTCAGGGATCGAGACGTGGCTGCACGATCCGTTACGGCCTTGCGGATAAGATGCCTGTCATCTCGACTGCTAGTGATACGAGGCCGTTGGGATCCATCACGGCGTTCCGTATTACCCACCTGAACCCACCGATTCCATATTCTGCTAACAGTCATTGGATCTCGACTAACACGAGCAGCATTGTCGCGATACGATAAACCGCAATCGCGATAGGCTACAATCCGACCTTTATCAAAGTCGGAAACGTAATGCTACGCATTTATTCTCCTTACACGAGGCATCACCACAACGTTTCAGCAGGCAACGCCGTTCAACTGCTGTTTGTGTATGAAAAATCGGTTGGAAACTTTCCTTATGTTAGCACGTTGTAGGTGTCGCCACCGGCGCCAACCTTGTGTGAATGCTCTGAAAAGCTAATCATTTCCATGTCACAGCATCTTATTCCTGTCGGTTAAATTTCGCGTCTGTAGCACGTCATCTTCGTGGTGTAGCAATTTTAATGGCCAGTAGTGTATTTAAGTTTACATATTGCATTACAAGTTGCGGAAAATAAAGTTGCATGTAAAGTAAGAGTCTCGTATTGTTTAGACATTCTAGAAAATACAAGCTATAATTAACAAAGATGCCAACGGCCTTGCCGCACTGGTAACACCGTTCCCTTCAGGTCACCGAAGTTGAGCGCTGCATGGCTTGGCTAGCACCTGGATTGGTGGCCGTCCGAGTCTGGCGAGCGCTGTTGACAAGCGGGTGCACTCAGTCCTTGTGACTCCAGTATCCATACCCGTATCCGGTGAAGCCCACCGGCTGTGCATGGCACGGTGGTCCATCGGCAAGATTGTGCCCTACTAGAACTGTTCGGACGGTGTTTAACACAAAATAATTATCAATAGCTCGCATCCTTTTCAAAAACAGACATAATGTCTGATGGGATACCGCAATCACTGGTTATACAATGTTACTTATAATCCGTCTTGATTGCAAAAGTGTTTATTCACATGGCCGGTTTCGGTTCCTCTAGAACCATCTTCAGATTCCGTCCACACACAGCATATGTGACGCCGCATATGAAGGTTGCTGTGTGTGGACGGCTTACTCCTGTAACCGAAATTGCAGATCTGAAGATGGTTCTACAGGAACCGAAACCGGTAATGTGAATAAACATTTTTGCAGTCAAGACGGATTATAAGTAACATTGCTCGCAGTCTCGTGGATGGGCTCACGGTCTGACCAGTAATATTGCAACAAGGTAGAAGCGTGCGTTCACAGTGTTCAAATAGTTCTAATGGCTCTGAGCACTATGGGACTCAACTTCTGGGGTCATCAGTCCCCTAGAACTTAGAACTACTTAAACCTAACTAACCTATGGACATTACACACATCCATGCCCGAGGCAGTTCACAGTGTGAAATCTGAGATAATGCTTGTATACAGTAAGACCGATACTGCTCGGTTACACGAGTGTCCTCTTTATACACACTTCGTAATGAGTGTCATTGTCTGGGGATCTCAGATTAATTCCATATCTCTAGATTTTCAGGAGGGTCTTGGTACTGTATCTCATATGTGGCTTCAAATCACTTTGCGTGCCCATGGAGTATTGCCGCAGTAGTGCCACTGGATTCGTAATTTCCTGTTAGGAACTTCACAATTCGTAGCAACTGGCATAAACTCATCGAGTGAAAAAGAAGTCATATCCGACGTCCCCGAACGAAGTGATATAGTCCCTCCTGTTTTTCTTCTGTGTAAACGATATGAAAGATAATGTAGACAGCCCATTTAGATAGCATGCAGATTACGGTATCGTTTAGCATAGTACAATCATCAAAAGATCAAATGATTTAAACAACATATCTATATGGTGCCAAAAGTGATAACTGGCACTAAACAATAAAAAGTGTGAAGTTTCCATATAACTGCTGTAAATATTCCATCTGTTAATTTGGGTTACACGATAAAAGGTGTATATTTATAGGTTCCCGATTCAACTACCCACCTGGCGATTACAGTTACAAATAGCTTAAATTGGAACGATTACACTGAAATTGTTGTGGGGTAGGAGTACCAAAGACTGCGTTTCGTTGCCAGAACATTTGTAACATGCAGCACTTTTATTAAAGATTCTGCTTGCACGGTAGTTGTGCGTTCTGTTCTGCAGTATTGCTGCGCAGTGTGGGGTCCTCACCAGATAGCACGGACGGAGGACACCGATAAAGTTGAAAGAAGGGCGGCTCATTTCGTATTATCGCGTAATAAGGGAGGCAGTGTTGCTGATGAGATTCGCAAGCTCGCTTACCAACCATTAAAATAGAGGCCTTTTTCGTTGCGACGAAATCTAATCACAATATTTCAGTAACCAAATTTCCCCTCCGAATTTGAAACTATTTTTTGACACTTATCTTCACAGGGAGCAATCACCAATTTATTCAAATAAAAGAAATCAGAGCTAGCATGGAAAGATCATGTTTCCCGTGTGCTGTTCGAGAATGGACCGGAAATAGTTTGAAGGTGTTTTGTTGAACTATATCCCATGTACCTAACTGTCAATTAGATATGATGCAGATGTAAATGTAGATGCTGGTCTGTCACTGGAATCAGTAGCTACCATAAAGTTTCAAGAAAAATGCGTTCCGAACCACATAAAGCGGAACGGCGACACATAAAGTGTCGTAGGAAACGCATATTCTAGATTGCTTTTTGTCTGGCTAAATTTAATGAAATGTATCTCAACAATGAAAGAAGCACATTGCAAAGTCATCGTTCAATCGATTCATGAGTACTGTTCATCACTCTAAGAGCCTTATGGATTACTACACTCCTGGAAATGGAAAAAAGAACACATTGACACCGGTGTGTCAGACCCACCATACTTGCTCCGGACACTGCGAGAGGGCTGTACAAGCAATGATCGCACGCACGGCACAGCGGACACACCAGGAACCGCGGTGTTGGCCGTCGAATGGCGCTAGCTGCGCAGCATTTGTGCACCGCCGCCGTCAGTGTCAGCCAGTTTGCCGTGGCATACGGAGCTCCATCGCAGTCTTTAACACTGGTAGCATGCCGCGACAGCGTGGACGTGAACCGTATGTGCAGTTGACGGACTTTGAGCGAGGGCGTATAGTGGGCATGCGGGAGGCCGGGTGGACGTACCGCCGAATTGCTCAACACGTGGGGCGTGAGGTCTCCACAGTACATCGATGTTGTCGCCAGTGGTCGGCGGAAGGTGCACGTGCCGTCGACCTGGGACCGGACCGCAGCGACGCACGGATGCACGCCAAGACCGTAGGATCCTACGCAGTGCCGTAGGGGACCGCACGGCCACTTCCCAGCAAATTAGGGACACTGTTGCTCCTGGGGTATCGGCGAGGACCATTCGCAACCGTCTCCATGAAGCTGGGCTACGGTCCCGCACACCGTTAGGCCGTCTTCCGCTCACGCCCCAACATCGTGCAGCCCGCCTCCAGTGGGGTCGCGACAGGCGTGAATGGAGGGACGAATGGAGACGTGTCGTCTTCAGCGATGAGAGTCGCTTCTGCCTTGGTGCCAATGATGGTCGTATGCGTGTTTGGCGCCGTGCAGGTGAGCGCCACAATCAGGACTGCATACGACCGAGGCACACAGGGCCAACACCCGGCATCATGGTGTGGGGAGCGATCTCCTACACTGGCCGTACACCACTGGTGATCGTCGAGGGGACACTGAATAGTGCACGGTACATCCAAACCGTCATCGAACCCATCGTTCTACCATTCCTAGACCGGCAAGGGAACTTGCTGTTCCAACAGGACAATGCACGTCCGCATGTATCCCGTGCCACCCAACGTGCTCTAGAAGGTGTAAGTCAACTACCCTGGCCAGCAAGATCTCCGGATCTGTCCCCCATTGAGCATGTTTGGGACTGGATGAAGCGTCGTCTCACGCGGTCAGCACGTCCGGCACGAACACTGGTCCAACTGAGGCGCCAGGTGGAAATGGCATGGCACGCCGTTCCACAGGACTACATCCAGCATCTCTACGATCGTCTCCATGGGAGAATAGCAGCCTGCATTGCTGCGAAAGGTGGATATACACTGTACTAGTGCCGACATTGTGCATGCTCTGTTGCCTGTGTGTATGTGCCTGTGGTTCTGTCAGTGTGATCATGTGATGTATCTGACCCCAGGAATGTGTCAATAAAGTTTCCCCTTCCTGGGACAATGAATTCACGGTGTTCTTATTTCAATTTCCAGGAGTGTATATAAAATGGAGCAGGTCCAAAGAAGAATGCCGCTTTACGTCACGGGTTTTGTTTAGTCAGAGTACTTAATGGATATACTCTTTAACTTCTACTGATATACTTTACAAGAGGTAGTTTGTATATCAAATAGAGGTTTATCCATGTGAAGAGTCAGACAACTTACTCCTTCCTGCAACATACATCTCAAGATGAACATTGAGCCGGTGGGTTTCTGGCGCCAGGCGATATCGACTCTTACTTCCGTCTTTGATGGTTGTCCCTGTGCTTTGTTCTTATTGCGTCTTTGAGGTAGGCTATTTATGGTGTCGCGCGTGCGCAAGTCGTGGAGAGTGGGTCCGCGCATGAGCCGAGTCAGTCTGTGACGTGGCGTGCTTTCGATGTTGTCGTTTTGGGTAGTTGGTGACACCATGTCACGTGGCACGGCAGTATGACGTGAGGACCAGTTGAATTGGAGCAACGAAGAAGCGTGGGCCGCTGCCGGAAAGTATTAACGTTTTGTAAATAATAGATTTCAGCTATCAGTCATCCTTTGTAATTTTTATTGGCGTATCTTCATTTCAGCTATTAACTAGCCATTCTCAATGCACTATCCTTTTTTGGTCAATGCATGTAATGTCTGTTGGTCTGGCTTTGTACACAGTTCCATGAACTGTGTACAAAGTCAGACCAACATTGACTAAAAAAGGATAGTGCATTGAGAATGGCTAGTTGCTAGATGAAATCTAGATCTGCCAATAAAAATTCCAAAGGACGACTGATAGCTAAAATCTATTATTTACAAATCAAAATAACGGTTGCTGCGTGCAACAGCCTCTGAATGTAGGGTAACCTGATGAGTATTAAATCTGTATTGACACGGCTGGCCAGTGGCGACCAGGATTTGCTAATACCTCGAGAGCTATGTGGATGGATGGCGTGTGAATTTCACGTGAAGAAGAAAAAATTAATCGCCAAGCTTTCGTGGTGAGTTCCTCCTTGTGTATATAATGAATATTATTGTGTACTTAAGGACTTTTGACTGTTGCAATTGCTCGTGCTAGTGGTCAGCAAAACATTCACTGCAGTGGTGGCGAGGCGATTTATGTTCTGGAACAGTCATGAAATTATGTTACTAAAATGGCTAGAAATAGCGCCTCGCATTTGTAAGTTTGGATTTGGTGCCTAGTGGCACGATCAAGGCAGCTAGTTCACTTGAACGTCATTTCTTAATTTAGTTATAGATTTAGAATTTTCTGGTTTTACGAATTAGTGGTAGTTGTTGTTTTTTAATAATGTCTTGTGTGTATGGAGGGCGAGTGGCCATGACAAATGTAGGTCACATTGTGTTTTATGTTCGGATAGAGGCCGCGTGTATTTTGGTCTGTGGCCATAGGGGCCGTGCTTATTGCATTAGAGACCTATTGAAGTGACATTAGTTTTCTATTGCAAATTTCAAATATCTATCTGAAGGTTGATTGTCACGTTAGGTACTGCACCTTTGATTTATGTGATGTCAGCCATTCAGCAAAGACAGATTATCTTGTAAGTTGGACCTTCATTGGGTGTGGGCTGACACATATTTTCACGTAGTATCTATATATTTTGGATCAAAGGAAACTAAGCTCCTTCATTCTGTTCATTGGTTAATTTGTAATATGTTTATATTAAGGTATTGCTTTTCTATATACATATTTGTGTAACCTGTATATACTACAGTGTGTCTGCGCTCATGTTTTCCTGTTTTCAGAAACATGTATAGAGGTCGACGCGAACAAACCTCGCATCGCGAGCTTGCAGTGTGACGGAAATCTCACGATTTGAACTCAGGGCCGTCCGGACCTCGTTAACGTGCGATTTCTCTATTCTATGCAACGAGAGGCTTGTTTTAGGCAAAAGATTTCCAACTGCCCAAAGTTGAGAATAAGTTCACCCTTTGGATCGTGTGTTTGTGAAATGGTAATAGATTAACGTTTGCTCGCATCCATCATATGTTCATCAAATTGACGTTTTGCCTTAAGCTTGCATACAGTCTAGAATCTTCCGAACGTTGAGTGTAGTAGAATGATAAGTGTAAACAGAACAATTACTAGTACCGTTCAGGACAGATAGTATCAAAATAATTTTACCTTTTCAGTAAGTGTAAAACTGAGTGAGAAAGGCCATAGCCGACACTGTAAACATTTGGTTATCTATTACATCTATTGTTTTGGTTGTTGTTACGGGCACGTAAATGGGCCATTGTCAAAAGTGTGACGGTTAATATTGTAAATACTAATTGTGGATAGGGCCTTGATGTTCAAATGTTGTTAATTGATTGTTACTGCTGATGGATTCATGTGTATGTGTAATCAATAAAGAAGTGTTGCAACTACAAACTGGTTGTGTTACTGGTATACAAGGTTAGATTGTGCAATCGCCATCCATTCATGAGTGCTGTTCATCGCTCTGAGAGCCTTATGGATTACTAGATTAAATGTAGCAGGTCCCAAGAAGGACGCTGCCTTACGTCACGGGTTTGTTTAGCCAGAGTACTTAATGGATGTACTCTTTAAATTCTACTGACACACTCTACAAGAGGTAGGTTGTATATCAAATAGAGGTTTATCCGTTTGAAGAGTCAGAAAGCTTATTCCTTCCTGCAACATACATCTCAAGATGAACATCAAGGAAAAATCAGATGTATTCGAACTCTTGCCGAGGTTAATGACAATCGTTGAAACAGCGTGCTCTCCTAAAAAGGCACAGGTGATGGGAAAGTGGCACTGGTACGCTGCGCCTAAGACCACAATATAACCTGCCGACCAAAGACGTGAAATACATTAATAACTGTATCCAATGAATACCTAGAGATCACAACCAAACTCTCCCCAACTCGCGCACACACCTGACTAAATTTGTCGTAGTTCCATTATGGAGATTCAACAATGGATTTTCGAACTAAGCGAGATCAGATAACTCTGTTACGCACAGTAGTTACAACTGCTTCAAAGCGACTACACAATGAACCTCGTTCCATAAATTATCCGTTCATTTTCTTATTAAGATATATTTCGTTTCGTCGTTTTTAATTGTTTTCAGATGCCATGGTTCGAAATAAATCTGTATAGCCTGTAGTAATGAGCTGAAACATTTTCCATAATCCCATAATACCCGAAAACTTCCAGTTTTCTCGCGATACAGTCTGTGATTGCATATTGCTGTTCTCTGATCTCAGTATGCTTTGGGCCTAGTCAAAATGCGGATTTTCTTCGACACACTTTTTCTGCTACATCAAGTAGTAACTTACTGTACGGGAATCAAAGCCCTTTCAAGCTCAGAGCGAGATCGTTTGCATCTTCTGTCGAATATACAAACATCAAAAAAAGTTTTGCATCACCTCGGTTCCAAGAGTTCCGGAACATGTACAGAAAATTGGAATAGAGATCAACATAAACATCATTTACGCCCTTTTTTATTACTCATGAAAAACACACATTGCATATTGTACCACCATACAGCGAAACCTTCAGAGGTGGTGGTCCAGACTACTGTACACACCGCTACCTCTAGTACCCAGTATCACACCCTATTGCATCGATGCATACCTGTATTCCTCGTGACATACTATCCACAAGCTCATCAAGGCACTGTTGGTCCAAATTGTCCACTCCTCAACGGAGATTCGACGTAGATCGCTCAGAGTGGTTAATGGGTCACGTCGTCCATAAACAGCGCTTTTCAATCTATCCCAGGCATGTCCGATAGGGTTCATGTCTGGGGAACATGCTGGCCATTCTAGTCGATCGATGTCGTTATCCTGAAGGAAGTCATTCACAAGATGTGCACGATGAGGCGAGCGAATTGTCGCCCATGAAGACGAATGCCTCGCCAGTATGCTGCCGATATGGTTGAGCTGTCGGTCGGAGGATGGCATTCATGTATTGTACAGCCGTTACGGCGCCTTCCACGACCACCAGTGGCGTACGTCGAGCCCACATAATGCGACCCCAAAACAGCAGCTAACCTCCACCTTGCTGCAATCGCTGGACAATGTGTCTACAAAGTTGAGCCTGACTGTGTTGCCTTCAAACACATCTCCGACGATTGTCTGGTTGAAGGCATATGCGACACTCATCGGTGAAGAGAACGTGATGCCAATCCTGAGCAGTACATTGGGCATGTTGTTGGACCGTATCGCGCTGCAGGGTGTCGTGGTTGCATAGATGAACCTTGCCATGGACGTCGGGAGTGAAGTAGAGCATCATGTAGCCTATTACGCACAGTTTGAGTCGTAACACGACGTCCGTGGCTGCACGAAAATCATTATTCAACACGGTGGCGTTGCTGTCAGGGTTCCTCCGAGGCATAATCCGTAGATAGCGGTCACCCACTGCAGTAGTAGCCGCTGGGCAGCCTGAGCGAGGCATGCCATCGACAGTTCCTGTCTCTCTGTATCTCCTCCATGTCCGAATAATACCGCTCTGGTTCGCTCCGAGACGCGTAGACAATTCCCTTGTTTAGAGGCCTTCCTAGCGCAAAGAAAGAATGCGGACGCGATCGAACCGCGTTATTGACCATCTAGGCATGGTTAAGCTACAGACAACACAAGCCGTGTGCCTCGTTCCTTGTGGCATGACTGGAACTGATCGGCTGTCGGACCCCCTTTGTCTAATAGGCGCTGCTCATGCATGGTTGTTTACATATTTGGGCAGGTTTAGTGACATCTCTGAAGAGTCAAAGGGACTGTGTCTGATACAATATCCACAGTCAACGTCTATCCTCAGAAGTTCTGGGAACCGTGGTGATTCAAAACTTTTTTCATGTGTGGAATTCCAATCCCTCGCTATAACGTCAAACGTGTCACTTTAAAAATTAGAGATAATTTCTCACTGAAAAATATGGCAACATGCTGACCATTTACACGGTTGTGTTTTACGTAAGCATTAAACAATTTTCATTAGTTTTTCAATGTTAATTCTCAGTGAAATCTGTCTTACTCACGCACCTCAATTACTTATAAATCCCTCCCCCCCCCCTTTCCCCGCCCCCAGCACACCAGCACACACACACAAGTGTGTGAGAGTGAGAGAGAGAGAGAAACACTTATACATATGTATACATACTGAAACGTCCCCTTTAAACATTTATACAGGACTGTGCTTAACCTGACACACAATATTTTTAGCGCAACGCAATCTGACTTTCAAAAATCCCTACAAAACAATGGCCCTGACTAACATTAACCTATACCTTTCACAAATCACTTACCTCACCAAAAATCTTCGTTACTCGAACTACTGCCAGCTAAATAAAAGATTCAAACTACGGAAGGCACTAACTACTGATAGGCATAGTTAGGAAATGAAAGATTTTAGTAGAGAACAAACAATGTATTTACCTTAATAGTGTTGAAAAATTATAATATACATAACAGATCGTGACATCCAGTCTTACAAATTTCCAAACTCCGCCATCTCTCTCCCCACATACACCACTGCTGGCGGCTCACCTCCAACTGCGCAACGCTACGCGCTGTTCACATCCAGCTGCCGCTGCCCAACACTACAATGGCAGACAACAATGCAAACTAGCCACAGACTGCACACAGCACAGCCAGTGATTTTCATACAGAGCGCTACGTAACGTTGCCAATAAGAAAACATAAACAGCCTACTTACAATACAAATACACAAAGTCGCATGTACATACACACACACACACACACACACACACACACACACACACACACGAAGGCAAAAACTAAAACGACCACAAAACACACACATATAACCACTAAAACACACCTACAAACAGAAAAACACACACACACACACACATTCACTAACTTCGATATTACATATGCACAAATTTTTCTGTGGAATAAGAGGAGCTGGAAGTCGCATTTACATCGTGTTATGTTTGTTTGTTTTGGTGGTTGTTTTGTAAGTTTGTCGGTTTTCTCGGTTAGAAAATTTCCATAAAATTCTTGTGCGTTGGAAACCATGTCATGTTCTAATATGATTTGACAACCTTTGCGTCAAGTTGCAAGTGGACTTCTTACGGATGTCTAATAGGGAGAAAATAATGTTTAATTTTTGCTTCTCAACAATTTATTTAATATACAGTACATTTATGATTAAAAAAATAACAAATAATAGTTCTTGTAAGATATAACTTCATATTCTTCACGTCACAGTGCGGGGCGTCGGGAACTTCTAGGGGTGAGACTTGACTTGCCATATTTGAGCGATTGATTGTGGTAGTCAGTTCTTCTTTTAGTATTAAATTTATGATTGTTACGGTTGCTTCATAAGCGTTAATGACTGTTTTTAGAAAAGTTCATAACTGTCGAAAATTCTGACTTTTCAGATCAAAATACCGTTGTTACTAGTAATGTAAAAGCGGCAGGGCTTAGACTTTTATAAAGATGTGTTTTCCAGTTCTGGTTTTTATCGATGAAAACCCACGAATATTCCGTTTTTTAGTCATTTTGCCCTCATTCATTACCTTTAGTGGATTGTTCAAGATTTGGGCAGTAGAGATCTGCGTGTACTGTGTTATATTTAACGCGAATGGAAGTCCATTTGGAGAGAAATTTATGAAAACAAAAAATTATTAACATTTTAGAATATTGAAGTTCCTCCATCTGGCTTGATTGCAATATTTTCTTCAGCAGAAAACAAAAAGTTGTTTCGACGGCTTCAGTATATGACGACAATCCATTTTTGTTGAAGAAGTAAAAGACCTGACTTTATATTATTCCTTGGGGTACATCTAAAATGGTTATTCCCCAACCTCAAGATACTTTTTTCGTTGTATACACTCATAGTTAATGTGGGATTATGCACTGTTTATTTAATAAGTAGACAGACGTTGCATCAGAAATCCAGCTCACTCAGTGGTGACTCTGAAAAACCAATTTCAGAAATAGGGTAAGGAAAGAAAGTTGACCTGGAGTGTCAACAAAGGTATTGTTGGTAGTTACAACAGATAGGGAAATCGCATGCCTCGTGTAGTGTTCGGACAATGTGGGAAACTGCACTCAATGTTTTTGAACCATGAAGAGGGGAGAAACTTTTGATATCTATGAACATCTTTCTTAGAGAACTGTCATTACTTGACATGAGTTATGAAACGTGGCACACTTTAAATCAACAAGAACTCTCCCCTCTACGTGACCCTTCGCATTTTGTAGGGAACCTTACTTGATTCATTGTTTGTTTCTTTCAGATGTCTTCTGTGAGGCAGGTGTGCTGTCACATATGTGAAAGCTGCAATTTGCTGAAAATAGATATACTTAATCCGTGCAACATGTCGGGTTCTCAGTCTTTTTGTCTCTACATACCAATTTACATTTTTTAAAATTTGGGCATTCCACGAGCCCTGCGAGGGGTGTGGTGTGATTTGGAGAGACGGTGCGGCAGGACAACTGCTGCAAGGGTGAGGAATGTTGCGGAATGAATAATTTTCACCATCTTGTTCTGTGTAGAAACTTTTGCCGAAAGCGGTCGTTTCGTACTGAGTCGACTATTTTGCTGATTAAAGTAGTGATAATACGCTTCCACACTGCACATACACACTTGATACGGAGCAATGGGTTGTATGAATTTATTTTCCCTTCTCTTTCAAATTTCTGATCTTATCCTGGTTTCGTTCTTCTTTTTCACTCTAGTAACAATTTTCCCTCCCCTTCTCCGTTACATTCGTTATCTTATTCTGCTTTCATCTCTCTGTTTCTCTTTTCAACACTTGCACGACGTATTGTTCAGTATTGATGAAGCAAAAGTCTGGAAAGACGCTGCAGTCTGTTCGGTATTCCTGCGGCATTAAAACCGTCTTCGTTTCAGTATTCTTGGTTTTTAAATTTCTGTTGGAGTTACCAGCGCATCACATTATTATACTACTTGAAAAAGGGGTTTGGAACCTGGAGTACTATTAATGTACGTACTATGTAGTTAAACGTTTTATGCACAAATTTAGTGTCAAGTAATGAGTTATATAGTTCCAACCATTTCGTCAATATAAATAAGTTACGGCAACAGGCAGCGTGGGTGTGAGAAACAGCGCATCTGCGCCCCACCATCAACTATAAACCTCTTTGGCGCACTTCGTAAGAAGCTTGAGGCGAAAAGCGGCTCAGCTGTGGCAAAGCTAACTCACGTGTGCGCCCTTCTCAGAATTTATCACAGAAAAAAGAATCAACTGCTTTCGAATGCAAAGAAATATTTTCCCTCATCCAGACACCCAATAATTTCATCGCTACTGACGGAAAATATAATTTTTCGACAAAGTAAGCTCTTACATTTTTTTCTTTCTTTTTCTTTTTTTTTTTTTTTTTTTTTTTTGCTGGTACTCACTGAGGTAGTGATGCATTAAAGATAATTTATCTTAATTCTTATAAATTTAGGATTGAAATTCTTAACTAAATATCTTGACTTGCGTGTTTATTGCTCTTTGTAATTCACTTCAGCTTAACGTGGGGTAATTTATTTCACGACCATATGACAAAATTTCAACTTCATTCTTGTCCAGTAGGACTCTAGTTTCCACACGATGATTCTTATTGGTCGAATATGAAAGGTAAATAGCATCTTTGTGTAGACGAAATGTCGCAAAGTATATGTCCCAATTTAAAAGACTCTGCTTGAGAGGGCCTCTAACCTGGACAGTTCTTTACTGTAAATGCGCAATGACTTCTTTACGAATTTTGCAAAAATTACAGATTTTGCTGCTAGAGTCACATTTTAATGTATCTGTTCGGTCACTATGCGTTTCGGCGCCATGTGTCATCATCAATTGTCCATGCATCTATAATTGCAACAAAAAAGTTTCTCCATCATTGTGGCAAATGTTATCATACTAGTCAGTACATAATTAGCGCTGGTAGATAAGTACCAGCTGACGCCAGCATGCTGCCACAGGTGCCAAGCCAAATAGTGTCATTAAAACTGACCTGAAGTTGAAAAGTATGCTGTTCATAAATATCCAGCATCTTTGATATACCAACGTCTCTTGTGCATTGCCTCAAAGCATCAACTCTTAACCACCTCTTTGTAATACATTCTGACGGACAACCCCCCCCCCCCCCCCCAGCAGCAAATGAGCGGTGAAGGTACATTTTATTTATTTATCTTTAGTCATTAGTCTTTTGACTGGCGTCATTCGGCCCGCCACGAATTCCTCTCCTGTGCCAACCACTTCATCTCAGCGTAGCTACTACAACCTACATCGTCAATTATTTGCTGGATGTATTCCAGCCTCTACCTTCCCGTACTGTTTTCACACTCTACAGCTCCCTCTGGTACCACGGACGTTACTCCTTGATATCATAATATCCTATCATACCGTCCATTCTTGTAAGTGTTTTCCATATATTCCTTTCCTCTCAGATTCTGCGCAGAACCTTCTCATTCCTTATCTTATCAGTCCACCTGATTTTCAAAATTTATCTGTAGCACCAATCTTAATTGCTTCGATTCTCTTCTGTTCCGGGTTTCCCACAGTCCATGTTCCACTACATACAATTCTGTGCCCCAAAATTACACTCTCAGAAATTTCTTCCTCAAATTAAGCCCTATGTTTTTTCTTCGCCAGGAACCCCCTTTTGTCAGTGCTAGTCTGCTTCTTATGTTCACTTTGCTCCGTCCATCACGTGTTATTTTACTGTCCAGGTAGCAGAATTCCTTAACTTCGTCTGCTTCATTATGTTCTGACGTTATGTTTCTCGATGTTCTCATTTCTCCTGTTGCACGTTACTTCCGGCTTTCTTCCATTTAGTCTCAACACATATTCTTCATCCATTAGACTATTCTTCCACCCAACAGATCCTGCTATTTTTCTTCACTTTCATTGAGTATAGCAATGTCATCAGCAAATGTTATCATTGATATCGCTTCACCTTGAATTTTAATCTCACTCTTCAACATTTCTTTTATTTCCGTCATTTCTAGGCTATACAGACCCATGAATTACGCATTCAGCTATAAGCATCCTGCTACGTTGGGAGTTTATGAAGGCATCATAAGCAACCAATCGCTTTTTAAATTTGACCAATTTAGTATACCATCAAAACTAGGCTCCGAGCCATCCTGGTGCGGGGGGGGGGGGGGGGGAAGGGGGGGGGAGAGGGGAGGGTTGCCACAGGAACATTATTTGCTAGACCATTTGTATTTAGATGACAGTGTCATGCTGCTGGCGGAAATAATGGAAATTTCGGCGTTAGTTAATGAAACGACTACGAATTGAAAAGATCGTTATGTTTTAGGATACTTAGTCATCTACAGCTCCATGATTACTCTGCACTTCACTGCTAAATGCTTGTCAGAGGGTTCATCGAACCACCTTCAGACTGTTTCTCCACCGTTGCACTCTCGAACAGAAAGTGGGAAAACAAACATTTACATCTTCCCGTGGGAGATCTAATTTTTCTTATTATGATGATCATTTATCCGTATGGAGGCGGGCGTTAATAAAATACTTTCACACTCGGAGGAGAAAGTCCGTGATCGCAATTTCGTGAAAAGATCTCACCAGGAATGAAAACGCATTCATTTTTATGATTGCCTCCTTAATTTATGTCTCATATCCCTGACACTCTTTCATCTATTTCGCGATGGTAAAAAGCGAGTTTCAATTCTTTGAACTTGTCCTCCGTTAGTACTGTCTGGCAAGAATCCCATACGGCATAGCGATGCTCCAGAAGAGGACGGTCAAGCAAGAGTGGTCTGTCTCTGTAATAGATGTAGTACATTTTATAAGTGTTCTGACAATGAAACGCAGTCTATCCTTCGCTTTCCTCAAAACATTTTCTTTTTTCCTTACGATTTAAGTTGATTGTGATTGTTATGCCTAGGTATTGGCGGCCTTTAGATTTGCGTGACTTAGTGCTTAACCCACATTTAACGGATTCCTTTTAGTACTAATGAACTCTCGTCTTATATTACTTAGAGTAAATTCTCACTTTTACCGCCATACGGATACTTTTTATGTATCATTTTTTAATTGTTTCCGAACTTCTGATGACTTTTCTAGATGGTGAACGAAAGCATAATCTGGAAACAATCTAAGAGGGCAGCCCATATTGTACCCTAAATGATTTGCATAGATTAGGGACAGCAGACTGCCTATAACACTTCGGGGAATACCAGATATCACTTCTGTTTTACTAGAAGACTTTTCGTCAGTCACCGAGAAATCACGAATCCAACACCACAGGTGAGGCGATACTCTGTGGTCACGTAATTGGATTGTAAGCCGTTTGTGAGGAATGGTATCAGAAGCCTTCTGCAGTCTGTAAATACGGAAGTAATTAAAGATCCCCTGCCGATAGCACGGATTACTTGATATGAATAGAGAGCTAATTGTGTTTCACAAGAAAGATATTTTCTGTATCCGTGTTAAGTGTCAATAGATCGTAATTAGTAACGCACGACTCCAGTATATGTTCCGAAATCCTACTGCAAATCAACGTCAGTGATATGCGTCTGTAATTCAAAAGATTTCTTCCATTTCCTTTGTTGAGCATTGTTGTGACAAGCGCCAGTCTCCAGTCTTTAGGCAGCCTTTCGTCGAGCGAGAGGTTGCATGTGGTTGCTAAATATGCACCAGCATACTCTGAAAGAAACCTAACTGGTATAGAGTCTGCACTGGAGGACTTAACTGCAATGGTTTAAGATGCTTCGCTACACGGAGAACATCTAGGAAGTTACTCATGTGGACCGTTGTTCTTGATTGGAGTTCTGAAATATTTAGTTCTTTGGGGGACTTCAGAGCTGTGAGTATAGAAATATATGCTCGTAAATCTGGAAAGAGAGGTCACTGCAATGAAATGGAAAGAACATAATAATTTCTGGTCAGACGAGTGTAGATTAATATCGACAGCAACAGGAAACGACGTAACTTAAATTGGCTTTGTTAGGGCAGAGAGCGAGTTGCTGTAAATAGTTCTGTGATAGGATAACCAGTATCAGAATCAACAACAAATTTATTGAAATTAATTTCAATATAGTAAGAGCGATTACATTAGTGTATTGGGTGCAATGTTCCTTCGGACTACCGTAGAGATAGATCACTACGTGTCCGATACCACCAACAGTATACCGAGTGGGTTAAAGGCGGACGGGGGACCACCACGAGTAGTTAGTTCAGTTATGCAGCAAGATAGCTAAAAAATACCGTCTCCAGTGGTATGAGTAGGACAAGATTCTACTCTGCGCTTTCCCTTCATCCCGCCCCTGCCGCTGAAGTAGCTGCATTCTCGATGATGAGCGTCTTTGTCACTTTTTGAGATGGGCGCGACTTAACAAAACGGCAAGAGGTAAAAATTTCAGTAATTCTTTTCTGTGTAGAGTTGTAAATAAATAACGTAAGGTTCAAAGCGCAATGTTTGCCGATAATTTATAGCTGCATTGAATCATAAAATATATTCGCAAACTGCGAATGTGTGATGAACATTACGTCCAACTTTGGAGACACTGTCAAATGCAGACACTACACTAATGTCTTTCACGCATAAGCTAAGGCAGTCTGACGCGAAAACGAAATAAGTCTCTCTCAGTACAGGACTCACATAATTGTGCAAGCACTGTGGGAAGGTGACAGTGGGACATATGAAGGTTTGAACTTCTTGATGTGTAAGTAGGCTGTTTATGTTTTCTTATTGGCAACGTTACGTAGCGCTCTGTATGAAAATCACTGGCTGTGCTGTGTGCAGTCTGTGGCTAGTTTGCATTGTTGTCTGCCATTGTAGTGTCGGGCAGTTGGATGTGAACAGCGCGTAGCGTTGCGCAGTTGGAGGTGAGCCGCCAGCAGTGGTGGATGTGGGGAGAGAGATGGCGGAGTTTTGAAATTTTTAAAACTGGATGTCATGAACTGATGTGTATATTATGAGTTTTCAACATTATTAAGGTAAATACATTGTTTGTTCTCTATTAAAATCTTTCATTTGCTAACTATGCCTATCAGTAGTTAGTGCCTTCAGTAGTTTGAATCTTTTATTTAGCTGGCAGTAGTGGCGCTCGCTGTATTGCAGTAGTTCGAGTAACGAAGATTTTTGGTAAGTGATTTGTGAAAGGTATAGGTTAATGTTAGTCAGGGCCATTCTTTTGTAGGGATTATTGAAAGTCAGATTGCGTTGCGCTAAAAAAAAAAAAAAATATTGTGTGTCAGTATAAGCACAGTCATGTATAATTGTTAAAAAGGGGACGTTTCAGATGGAATAATTTACCAACAGCTGTACGTATTGTAGAAATTTATTTTATTTTATGAAATAAAATAAATTACCAGTTTCGGCATTACATTGATGCCATCTTCAGGCCCCACTCGTCATAGTCGTAAAATCTCTGTACACGGAAGGAGCCATATAACTGGATCCGTGAATCAATGGTCCTGCAACAGCTCTTGGTGGCCAGGCGACTATGACGAGTAGGGCCTGCAGATGGCATCAATGTAATGCCGAAACTGGTAGCACATAGAAGTTCATAAAATAAAATCAATTTCTACAATACATATGGCTGTTGGTAAATTATTGCATCAAGAAGTTCACGCCAGCCATCGTCCCACGATCCATAATGGATCAACGAAGATACGAAGATTTGATCCTGTCTGTGAAACAGTTAAGGCGACCGCTCGAGTAAAGCGGAATATCCGTGATCGTGTCCCGGTCCGGGGCGAGTTTTCGTTGACGTTATTCCTTTATGCAGCTGATGGTTACTCATATTCGCGACTCAGAATACTTTTCATGTATTCAACACATCACTGTTAAAGTTCACAACCAGATACTAAGACTCGTCCTACGTACCATCAGCAAGGTGAGAGATGACGTAAAAATGTGTCACAAACTTTGTTCATCTAAGCTAGAAACGTCTAAGGCTGTAGGTATTGTTCCAGTTAAACATAAAACTTCAGAACAGCAACTAAAGCCACTTCTCACGTGACTGTTCATATTTTGACTTTGCGAACATAGGTTGAACGGTTCAAAACTTAGTGCACCATCGAGATGAAACTACCATCAGCTACAGGTCCGCCTCAATCAACACTGCGTGAGTTTGTCTCGAACAAAGACCTGCGACGTCTGTTTATCATGTCAACTACTTCTGGTGTCAGCCACATCACTTTCCATAATTTTCATATGACAATGCCAGTCTCACTGTAACGGAGACGCTTGTTTCTTACTGACAGTTATTAGATTAAGCAACTCATTCTACCATTGTAAACGGTAATGTAAAGAGTATATTTTCTGTTTGTTATTTTGTACGATATGGCTTTGCACTTTTCAGCAATGAAACAATGAAAAGGGATCACGTTATTGTTGGAAACACTTCTGTTCTGAGCTGTAAGTTACTCATTTAGAGCTATATACAGAAAAGAATTATTGAAGTTTTTACTTTTAGCCTCACTGTTAAGTCGCGTTCATCTCAATAAACTGTTAAGTCGCTCATCGTCGAGAATTGAGATATGTCGGAGGAAGAGGCTGGATGAAGGGAATTCTCAACGTAGAGCCTTGTCCCTGTTACCCAACTGGAGACGGTATTTCTTAGCTGTCTGGCTGCACAACTCAACTACTCGTTGAAGTGTTTCGTCTGCGTTTATGCCCCTCGGTATGCTGCCAATGGTATAGAACACGTAGGGCATGGCGTAGTGATCTGTCTCTACTGCAGTCAGTATCTCGCATTTCTTAATGCCTGTGTATAATAAAGCAGTAATCCGAACCTGCATTGAGCCTGCCAAGCCGTAGCTCGCATATCTCTTTCGAACAGAAGTGTTGGTAGCAGAACGAGCGGAATGAGCTCTGGAAAGCTGCCGCTGTACTGTAGAAACGGACTCCGCACGCAAATATCTTCGAGCCACTTGTAATCTGCGGTGAAATCCCGCTCGGGCGGACCGCCTATCTGCGAAATTTGTTTCCCGCCGGCGCGCCACTCCTCCGTGAACAAACAGCGGGAGTTTAGGGCGGTACTTTTGCGCCGTCGCAGCAATATCTCACCGCGCGGCCGGAATTATCGCTTTCTCCAGCGTCTCGCGCAGTCCACCGCCGTCCACGGTGTACTACAAATTTACACCCGAACCCTTTATCACCGAGGTCCCCTCCCATCCTGATTTACGTTCGTAGTTTTCCGCAGTAAATAACACATATCTTCAGGAGCTTCTCACTCTATATTTAAAGGACGCCATCGAATTCCAGTCTACAATCGAACTAGAGGGGCAACTACTGTGCGACGTGGAAGAAAAAGTGGAGGGAGATTTAGGAGGGGTTTTCGCCGGCAGGCAGTGCGGCAGAATTTCGTTGCTGTGGCCGCGAGGGTGTGCGCCCTTTGTTCATCCGGCAATCGATTCTCCGCGCCGTCCCTCGGGGCGGCACGGAGTGTGGTGCCCGTCTCCGCAAGTTGGACCATTAATTACACGCGTCCATACAAATACCGGCAATCGACAGTGGAGTATAATGCAAAGCAATGGCTCGCCCACCCCATGCTTTCACCAATACTCGAGGAAAGAAGGAAGCGGAAAGTTTTAACTGCCCGCCATTCGCATAAGCCGGCTGCAAGAACAGCTGTGATAGATCGCGGATCGCTCCATCAACTTGAATTACCGCCTCGCCGTTCCGGTCAGCGCCGAGATGTAGGCAACCCGGTGAACCTCCGGCAGAATCCGACACGGCCTGACCGCGAGCCGTGAACGCCGCAGCCAACTGGTTTTGTTTCCGTGACAGCGTTATTAACAGCAGCTCTGTCCTAATGCACTTCCGGCCCCACTTTACGAGTCATTGTTCCCTTCCTCTCCATTAAGAAATGAACACGGTTTCTTCAGGCTTTTTATGAAATCCGTCGTTCTAGTACGCTTCCTACTTCGTGTTTGATCCTACTGTATCTCCGTCTTCCTATATAACTACTCAGATGTAGGAATGTTCGTTTTTGCCTTGGAACTAGACGTTTCATGTTGCTGCTCAGAGTTACTTCAGGACTGACGCTTCGCCAGGAACACGTGAACGAGGAAGGAGGGAAGATTGCGGTTTAATGTCCCGTCTACAATGAAGTCCTGAGTAATTTAGCACAAAATCGGATTGTTTTTCTTTCAAAGGAACTAGGCCAGAATTTGCCTACAGTGACTTAGAGAAGGCACTGAAACCTAAATCTGAGTAGTCGGACGTGGATTTGAACCGTTATGCTCCCGAAATCGAGTCCTGTAAGCTTATCAGTGTGCGATTTTATTCGGAGAGTACTGAGAGGCGTGGAGCAAAGTTGCTGCCTCCCACACACGCGTAATCTTACACATTTTTCCATTTTCTCAAACTCACCAACTGTGCAATATACACTGTGTGACCAAAAGTATGCGGACACCCCCCTCCCCAAAAACAAACGTTTTTTTTTTTTTTTTATATATTAGGTGCATTGTGCTGCCACCTACTGCTGGGTACTTCATATCAGCGACCATAGTTGTCATTTGACATCGTGAGAGAGCAGAGAGGGGAGCTCCGCAGAAGTCACGGACTTCTAACATGCTCAAGTGATCGGGTGTCACTTGTGTCATACGTCTGTACGCGTGATTTCCACATGCCTAAACATCCCTAGGTCCACTGTTTCCGATGTGATAGTGAAGTGGAAACTTGAAGGGAGACGTACAGCACAAAAGCGTACAGGATGACCTCGTCTGTTGACTGACAGAGGCCGCCGACAGTTGAAGAGGGTCGTAATTTGTAATAGGCAGACATCTATCCAGACCATCACACAGGAATTCGAGACTGCATCATAATCCACTGCAAGTACTATGACACTTAGGCGGTAGGTGATAAAATTTGGATTTCACGTTTAATGCCAAACGACGCCACGCTCTGTGTAAGAATGATTGAACAGTGGGAAAACATTGTGTGGAGTGACAAATCACGGTACACAATATGGCGATCCGATGGCAGAGTGTGGGTGTGCCGAATGCCCGGTGAAAGTCATCTGCTAGCGTGTGTAGCGCCAACAGTAAAATTCGGAGGCGGCGGTGTTATGGTGTGGTCGTTTTTTCATGGAGGTTGCTCGCACCCTTGTTGTTTAGCGTGGTATTATCACAGCACAGGTCTACACTGATGTTTTGAGCACCTTCTTGCTTCCCACTGTTGAAGATCAATTCAGGGATGGCTATTGCATCTTTCAACACGATCGAGCTCCTGTTGATAATGCACGGCCTTCGGCGGAGTGGTTTTCCCTATAATAGCATCGCTGTAATAGAGCGGCCTGTACAGAGTGTTACCTGAACCCTATAGAACACCTTTGGGAGGTTTTGGAACGCCGATTTCGTGCCAGGCATCACCGAGCGACATCGATACCTCTCCTCAGTGCAGCACTCCGTGAAGAATGGGCTGTCTTTCCCCAAGAAACTTCCAACACTTGATTGAACGTATGCCTGCGAGAATGAAAGTTGTCATCAAGGCTATTGGTGTGCCAATACAATATTGAATTGCAGAATTAACGATGGAGGGCTCCACGAACTTGTAAGTCATTTTCAGTCAGGTGTCCAGAAACTTTTGATCACATGGGGTTCATGAACGGGACATCAGTGTGTTGTAGAGGAACTGCAGTATGTTTTTATTTTAGTTCAGTGTAGGGTAACAGATTATTACGGTGATGCACGAAAATCCATTTCCTGCGGATGCTGTGAATTTTCGACGACTGATAACCATTTAATTATTAAATTTATGTGAACACTTTGAGCCAATATCTTAAGAACACGTTGTATGTAAATCTGCTACAAAATAGTAACATTTAAAAACAGATAATTTCTGTTGAATGTAGCGTATAGTGCACTAATTGTAAGTCAGAACTAAGCTGTCACGATATTGGTGTCATTTCAAGAAACGAAACACTTTGATTTTAATAAAAGTATCTCTACATTTCCTGACAAGGCTTTCTGCTTACTTTTAACGTTAGAAAAATAAATATACCTGCTTATAGAAGAGTGTAAAATTATCTGTTTGGAAGAAAAAACTTAGAAGTAGCCTGAGTATTGAAGCAATTATATTGCAAACAACTATACACATATATTTTGTATACTAAAGAGTCAGTTAGTGAAAATAGCTTTCCTAATATTAGCAAAAAAAAAAAAAAAAAAAAAAAAAAGGGAAAATGCAAGGCACAAGCACCAAGTAACATTTCTTAGTTTTATATAGACATGATATGTAATCCCCCAGGACTGATGTTTATGTATACTAAAATAATATTTACTATATTTTATAAAATACTGGTTTCCTCCGCTCCTTCCCCACTCCACTTCCCCACCTCCACTAATTTCTACCGGGCCCTTGTCAGGTATTATATGGTTTGAGATGTACGATTACACTTCGTATTTTGTACTTTGAGCTTGTACCATTTGTAACGCTTCAAAAGACGCAACCAGTTTAATGTCTGACGGTACAAAAACCCAATAATATGTGTTAGTTTTATAAGGAAATGACGTGTAATCCCCCACGATTGATTTTTGTTTGCACTATAATACTTCCTATGTGTCATAAAAAATGGTTGTGCTCATTATCAGTGAATCGGTGTTGTATTTGATTTAAGTGTAATGAGGCATACTGGGTACTTTCTCGTACCGGGTTTGAGAGTAACATTCGGACTGTTCTAGTTTTAACGAAAATATTGTATTCTCTTTTCCCTGTCTTACTGCTTGTATTTGTGACATACATTCATATTGCTGTAAAATATTTTATGTCGCTTGTCATATCGCACTGTTGTTCTGAGTGTAACTTTTGAGCCGGCCGCGGTGGCCGAACGGTTCCAGGCGCTTCAGTCCGGAACCGTGCGACTGCTACGGTCGCAGGTTCGAATCCTGCCTCGGGCAGGGATGTATGTGATTTCCTTAGGTTAGTTAGGTTTAAGTAGTTCTAAGTTCTAGGGGACTGATGACCTCAGATGATAAGTCCCATAGTGCTCAGAGCCAATTGAAACAACTGAATTGTAACTTTTGGTGACGTGTGCCGCCGCGTAATACTCCAAAATTCGACAAATATTTTGTGTAAACTACTATCGCTGTAAAATCATTACCATCTGCATAAAGAAAATACTTCTGCGGAACTGATGACCTCAACGTTTAATTCAATAACCTCTCTCCATTAATCGTAGAAGAATATTTCTTTTGTAATATGTAGGTTGACAGCCACCACAACGGTATTATAAGTGTACAGTAGTTGAGGCACCTGGACGACACTACAGATTTTGTTATGCCACTCGGTGGCAAGAATATCTTCTTGGTCCGCACTCTACGGGATTGTGTCAGCAGTCGGTGAACGTTTATTTCGCATACAACTGAAACGCCACTTCTAATGCACCTATCGCTCCTGAGTAGGTCCATTATAGTTTTTGCCAGGTGATTTCAATCAAAGTATAAATTAATACGTTTTACAAAGTGCTTTTGTATCAGACAATTTTGTAGTTGGCTGATGATTGATAAATTCCGAAACGCGTCGTGTCAGCAATGAAGCCGTTCCTTGCGTGATATCTGACTTCCACCACTGCGACTGAATCAGACTGAATGAAGAACTACTCATTATTATTATTTTGTTACATTAGTACTGAAACTGCTCCTCTACGTAGTTTACTTCTATCGTCGAGAATTTCTTCTGACTGTGTGTGTTGTAAGTAGGCTATTTAGGTTTTCTTATTGGTAACGCCACGTAGCGCTCTGTATGAAAATCACTAGCTGTGCTGTGTGCAGTCTGTGGCTAGTTTGCATTGTTGTCTGCCATTGTAGTGTTGGGCAGCTGGATGTTAACAGCGCGTAGCGTTGCGCAGTTGGAGGTGAGCCGCCAGCAGTGGTGAATGTGGGGAGTGAGATGGCGGAGTTTTGATAGCGGATGATCTGGACAGCGACAGTAAATTCGTAAGACTGGATATCATGAACTGATATATATATATATATATATATATATATATATATATATATATATATATATAATGACTTTTGAACACTATTAAGGTAAATACATTGTTTGTTCTCTATCAAAATCTTTCATTTGCTAACTTTGCCTATCAGTAGTTAGTGCCTTCAGTAGTTTGAATCTTTTATTTAGCTGGCAGTAGTGGCGCTAGCTGTATTGCAGTAGTTCGAGTAACGAAGATTTTTGTGAGGTAAGTGATTTGTGAAAGGTATAGGTTAATGTTAGTCAGGGCCATTTTTTGTAGGGATTATTGAAAGTCAGATTTCGTTGCGCTAAAAAAATATTGTGTGTCAGTTTAAGCACAGCGATGTATAATTTTTTCTAAGGGGACGTTTCAGTGTGTGTGTGTGTGTGTGTGTGTGTGTGTGTGTGTGTGTGTGTGTGTCAGTACATCGTCTATTTGTCTGTTGCCGTCGCTGTCGTGTTCGGGTGCTTTCCCAACATGTAGCCGCCGCCGCCGCCGCAACAGCAGCACTTGCAGTAGCCATCTCTCCATATCTTTCGCCGCCGTTGCTGTCCTCACCGACCCCGACACCGCCACAGTCTACTCGCCGCTTCCACCACCATCCGCATCTGCTGTCATCACATCACACCGAATGTTGCTGCTCTCATCCCCCAACATCCAAGCGACGCTCAGCCGCGAGCAATTATCGTCGACCTTCTGTCCCCTGCTTTCTTTCACCCACAATGGACACGTCAGCCAGCTCGGTCATTAATGTCACCCTCACATCTGCTCCCACTATTAGTTCGTGGAGAACTTCCTGTGGCCCACACCCTACGTCCACCTTTCTCTCCCAATAGCATCGCCCAATCGACGTCGGTTCCTTTGCCTACCCTGACCTTCCCACGACCTCTTTCACCTTTTCCACTACACCCTTTGCCGTACTTTCAACTTTTTCCACGCCAACCGCCTCCCATGCAGCTCGTACCAAATAACATCTCGGCAAGCTATGGTCGCAAAGCCTCAAACCATGTTACCATCAACATGCGACCAAACCTGCTCGAACCAACTGGAAGGACCTGATCCACGTCCTCCAATTCCCCAAACGATACCAAAAATCACAGAAGTGCCCCAACGCAGACCCTAGTACAGCACCATAACAAAAAAGTAGAAAACCGCAAACAACTCACTATTGTACCGAGCACGTGGACACCACTTTCCACCATGCACTTCCCCCCCACCCCCACCCCAGCTATTTTCACTTCCCCTCTCTCCAGCCCTGCCTGCAAATTCTTAAATGCCAAATCCTCACTGTAGAAATACAAAACTACATTCCTCGCATTCTCATCACTCAAATCATCCACTGCAAAGATTCAGTCCTTATCAAATCCACAAATCCCAACTTCCACTCCGACCTTCTCCTCCATATCCTATGTGTTACCTTTGGCCTTCACGTCTCTCTCACTCCATTCAGCACCACTTCCACATCCAAACAACCTTAGACTCCTGACCATCCCCATATGTTCACAGATGCGATAACGAAGACGGGCCCTGAGATCACAGCAAAGGAGATAGTTACCAACTCAGTTCCAATCCTGTATTAAACATTGTTCAGCCCGCAATATCCGTGACTTGGGTCCTATCAACCTCACATGAGTCTTTGCAGAGCCTACCCACTCTGTCGATCACCTCCCAACAAAGAAAGCCCTGTCTGACAATCACTGGCATAAAATAGAACCACCCAAAACCCACTCCACAGTCATACTGTTGCCAGAAATGACTTGTTTATGATTACCACCTCATTCCCACTGTTAACATCTCCATACCTGTCCTCACTGTAAAGACTCTCACTTTCTCAAACACTGTTCCAACCTCGCCTCCCCTTCTACCTGACACCTACAAATATGCTCACCCTACATAATGCATCAAAGCAGAATAAACAGGACCCATCCATCCTATTGATCATCGCAATAATTCACTCTGTCAAACTCCCACCCTAAAAGGCATCATCCGATTTCTCACCTTTGTCCTCAAAAATATCCACCTTTTCCAATGACTGCATATCCTATAAAAAATTCTCTTGTGGCCTGCTGTTTTCCACCTCAACACCCAGGACACATACTTTCGGAACCAAGTCCATTTCATTGTCACAGATCTCAACACTTCATTTAAACATTTTCACCCCCTCACCCACAGAACCCACTTCCTAAGCTTCCATCATGGTGCACCACTAATCACCCATGAACAGACCCCTTTTCATTAGCACCTATACTAACACAACATCGATACATTTGCCCTAAATGAAACATTCCTCTAACCACATCAAACCAACCGCATTTCACCCTATATCCTCCATCGTGCAAATAATCCATCCCCCTGACCACCGGTGGAGTTGCAATCAGCAACCACAAACTCATCCCTGCTTGGCCACAACTCTTTCTCAATAATCTCACCATAAACCTTATCCTTAGTCTCTCCTTCAAACCCCTAACTGTTACCTGTGCTGCTATCTATATCTGACCTAGTACTCCCATTCCTTATGATTTCCTCACCAACATCGACCGTACCTTTTCCTCCTATATTATTTGCCACTTACTTCACCATCCATAAAAGGTCACCTTCTGAACTCCGGCGGGAGTGTCAGTTTAAGGACTCCCTCGAAGGTGACATTGTCCCCATGCACAGTACACATGTCCTGAAATCATCACCCCGGATGTCGTCCTCACTGAGCCGTGGGGGAGTCGCTGGCGCCAGATATCCTCTTATCTAGTAGAGCAGTAATCCAGTTCGTTCTGGCAAGTGCGTTTTCTCTTTGGTTTTCCTCTTCTGGCCGCTATTTAGGCGCGGCGCTTACGGCTATAGCTCTCTTGGTTTTCCGCTCTAAGGCCATAGTGGTCGTGCTTGCCCGTTGCTTGGAAAAATGTTGTGTTGGCGGGTCTTGGAGTGACGTTGCGGAGGAGCGTTGGCTGCTCGCGGCGCTGTGTTATAATTTGAGAAGTGTGTCGGCGGCGGGAATGTGGTGATGGCCTCCAATGCACTAGTAAGGATATATATATGGTACTATCTGGTGCTGGATGCCTATGTATGGTATGTGGATTCTCGTCGTTTGCTGCTACAAACGGTGGGCATCTGCTATTTATTGAAGTTGTGTTTTGTGATCAATCTGATCGTAATTTGTGTTCACAGCCGGAGATAGTAATTTGAATGTGATTATCCCTGCCGTGGCGGGAGTAAGGAATTCACTCTTGGTCCCCGTATATGTTAAGTAGTGTTCTTAAGAGTGTAAAACACTGCTCAGTGACGGGAGCATAAGCGTGAGTAGTGTGAAGGCTTCATGAGTCATTCTAGGATAGTGCGCAGGTCATGTCAAGTGTTAAGACGGTGTGCTTGTAATGTTACTTGAGTATCTTATGATTTATTCTGTGGTCTCCGTTTGAAGGGGTTTTTATGCTCTTGGTTCGCCAGGCCGTTAACTTCTCCAGACTTTATGTTTGTTATTGTTGTCTGCCTGTAAGAGTAAACAATTATGAGCTGTAAGAAGTAAATAATTTTCCTTGCTACTTTTTTGAGGTCTTGCATGTGTTAAGGGTATTAAATCTAAAGGGGGAGCATAACTCTGAAATAAGAGGTTTTGTGTTACAGTGTACTACGAGCGGCAGGCACAGTCATTTCCGGATTGACCAATGCAGGGGGCGTCTCCTTGATTGAAATATGTTCGGACGGCGTTAGCTCGACCAGCTGCGATTTGGTGACGCTCGGCGCTACTTGGCTGTATCCTGTCAGAGTCGTTGCTCGCCGCAGTAGTTGACAGAAGTTGATTATTCTCTCTTGGAATTATTTGGGGATTCCTCTCGTTAATGTGTTCGGGCGGCGCCAAGGTGCGTCCCTTGTTCCTAGTAGTTTGGTCACTCTTGTATTATGGTGGGCCATCCGTTGGGGTGTGCCAGCTGTTGGTGGAACTTAAACTGACTATTAAGATAACTGACTTTCCTGCCTAAATATTGTTGTTATACTTGAAAGGAATTTCCCGAGGACTTCAGTGGAATAAGTCACTATGTAATTGGTGGAGTTCCGTTGTTCTATTATCTGCTTACTGATCTAAGGTTCTCATTGGAGAATTTGTTCTTTTACTTGAAACTTGTTATTTAACATTCTGCACTGTTCTTGTTTTACTGACGAGGATATAATCCCGATAAATTCCTGTTAAATGCGTGGGAAAGTATGCCTGTCATCTATATTTATCTGGGGCTGGTTGTTATTTAGTTAAAACGAAGGATCTTTACTTAACTTGTTTCGTTTCATATACTCTTGTAAAGACTGTATAAGGTTTTCAATTATATTTCTTATTGGTGGCAATTGGAAGGCCGGTCTTGTAAAACATTTTGTAAAACTGTTTTCGGGGATATGTGTAATAAATCTTTGTGAACTACAACTTGTGTTTGTGTTTTCTTGTGACTGCCCTTTGTGATTGTGAAATCTGCTATCGAAGGACAGAGCGGATCAGGATATGGTTGTGTAAAGGGGTCAAGACCAGTTACTGGTAGTTGCAGAAAAAACACAAACTTTATTTGCTAAAAACACTTAATCACATATGCCCTTAAAAGCATTTAAAAACATATTAAAATTGTCTTAAGGAATACACACGGCTCAAGGCCCTAGTTACAAAAATTTTACATAAATACTCGGATGAAGGCCACACACATTGGACATAGAAAACTGAGGGCGTAAGGCCTGGATAACAAGGATTTCAGAGAAGAAAATTTTAAGACGTTGAACACAAAGTGACTTTACAAATTTTAATTTAAGACGGCTGAAGGCTTATCTTAAAATATTTCACGTAAAAGTTCGACTGAAGGCCACATACTGAACATAGAACAATTCAAGGCTTAAGGCCTGGATACTAATAATAATTTTCAATGGGCGAAAGCCCCATTTTCTTTAAAAAATTAGTTTCAGCAAGAATCTTCAAGGTTTTAACGTAAAATGGCTGAAGGCCTTATCTTAACGTTAAAACAAACTAAATTAATAGACAGCTGAAGGCCTCGCACAGTACTTGAGACTAAAATCACAATCAAAAAAACAACAGATGGTGCTCAGCAGTGTTCCGAGGGTCGGCCTGACTAAGTAACTCTAACGTAAGGTTAGGTAA
Source organism: Schistocerca nitens (assembly GCF_023898315.1). NCBI lineage: Eukaryota > Metazoa > Arthropoda > Insecta > Orthoptera > Acrididae > Schistocerca > Schistocerca nitens. Next base: position 699,722,031 of record NC_064614.1, on the reverse strand, counting down.
TATAGGCAGCCAAGAAAGAGATTAAGTAATCAAATGGCAACCCGACCCAGGGACGGCTGAAGGACCGACCAACAACCTAATCAACACCCTTCCGCCGACCAACGGCACGACAGCGGAAAATATCAGCGGAGGAAGAAGATACCAACAGCACTACATCTTCAAAATTGTCATCTAAAAAGAGCCAAGGCAAATTATCCACTGAAAAATATGACCAACACCAAAGGCTGTCGAACTACACGCCGTACCGGACAGCAACAACACGGCGGGGAAACACACAGTCGCTGCCCTGACCGAACCGACGACTGCCTACTCCAGTACGGAGACAGCATTCATAACTGCTCAGTGGAAATCACAGAAGCTACACACAGTTCCACGTAAACAATTGCACCAACAACTCTGACAATCCTAAAACAATTACTGTGGAACAACAAGGAGAAATCACAAGTCGACACACACAGAGTTTCCATTAGCGGTCGGCGACCAAATACACGTCGTCCGATGAGACGACCGACCGGACGATCAACCAGGGTCGTCACCACTCAAGTTATGTGTGTCGGCAACAGTCGGGCGAGTCATGGCTGTCCGGAGCTCACTGCAGCTCCTTCCCAACTCAAATCGATGTCCGTTCGGAATTCGGAGACACGGCGATCCGGGCACACTGGCTCGGACCCAACCATGCAGAGGTAACTCTTGCCCATTGGCCACGACATCTCTGCACAAGGAAGGAACCGACCCATGTCTGGCAAGATGACCAACTGACGATGACCAGTAACGGTCCATAGACCAAATACACGCCCAATGAGACGACCAACCGAATGACCAACCAGCGCTCGTCCCCGGTCCAATCTCCTTGCGTCGGACAGTTCATGTGTGTCGCCAGCGGTCGGCGAGTACTGGCTGTCCGCACCTCACTGTCCGCACCTCCGTCCCTCGACTGATCTCCCACAGACGACGTCCCGTAAATACTAGCGGTCGCTCCAGAGATAGTAAGACAGTGTACTTATCGCTAAGCGCTGCTGCTGCCACTCACGGACAAGCAAACCAGCAACTTAGTGACGCCAGTAAATCGAATAAAGAGAAACGAGGCGACAGAACGATAAAGACGAGCAATAAACGGCATGACCGCGAGCCGCTCACTTCTCAGACTGATTTCAGGATTGTAAAATTTCACATCACGCTCACATCTCCCAACCTCCTTGGGCGCCTCACTGTAGAAGTCCTGATCCCAGTAGGAAGTGACTACCAATCTATCCTCCTCACCATATCCTATACACTACCACGTCTTTATGTTCACCATCCCCATCTCCATCCGAAAGTGGTCCACGACTGCACCTTTGCTAACTGGAGTGCCTACTGGGAATCCATGGATATCCAGATAAGAGCCACCCCCTAAACTTCCAGCAACCCAATGATATCCCCCATGCCACAGCCTTCCTGCAACAGAACTTGCCACATACTATCTCCGCTCATATCCCTACTAAAGCCAAATACCCTCATCGCCCACTCTCTCACCATCACATGTACTCTTTCTTTAGGAATATCACTGTTTATATCGCTCTTTTCTACGGTCTCGTGACTGGGATGCAATCACACGCTGCTGAAAAAGGCAGTGACACATTAAAAATTTACTCATTGCAAAAAAGACCGGGACTTGTGCCAGACACGCACCAGACTCAATGCTACACTTCCAGTTAATTCTTCCAAGAACTAGAGAGCAATACGTCATCTTACTGGCACCCATACCATCTCTCATTACTCGAACCATCCCAACTTTCTCTTGACGATATGAGCAAACTACATGAGCATATTTGGTAACATTTTAGGGAAAACAGCGATCTTACAATCTATATGAAATCAGTGAAAAAAAATAGGTTTGAACGCGATGGTTATTTTATTAAAATGACCGGGTTCAACCAAGGCCTAGGCCATCTTCAGAGAGCACCATCAGCTGAAGATGCGTAGAACAGTCAGTTGACTACAGTCGTTGAAACTGTTTAGTTTCAGCGACTGAGATCAAGTGACTCACCTACGCATCTTCAGCTGATGGCGCTGTATGAAGATGGCCTAGGCCTAGGCCGAAACCTGTCATTTTAATAAAATGACCATCGCGATTAAGAATGTTTTTCACTGATTTTATACAAAACACTTCACTCCGCATCATATCTCTCCGATATCATGTCCATCCTTTACGATCCTCACTTTCAGTGCTTCCAACATCCTACTGTCCACAAATACACAGACTGCTCAGTCGCATCCCTGGCTTCAGGCTTCTGATACTTGAACAACATATCACAAACAGAATTAAGCACTCACAACACGGGACATAAAACAAGTACCTCATACGAAATTCAACACATCCCCTGGTCACGATTGTATTTCCTACACACCTCATAGAATGCCCATTCTCCTTTCTCATCACCTTTGCTAACCTGTATCGATTATCTCTTCCACAGGCTGCTGTGGAAAACTTTCAGAATCCTACTTTTCCTCAAACTGAACAAACCTAATACCTACTTGTGGAGCGTTTAGCATGGCCTTTGAATCCATCCACTCTCGATACATCCACCAACATCTGCATCAATATCATTTGCTTCCAGCTCTCCTTCTCTTCTGAAACTCAACTCCTGAACGTCACCAATCTCCTATCACAACGGCTCACCAACTGCAAATCCTCCATTTTTGTTTCACTTGACTTAAGGAATGCATATGACCATTCCAGTCTCCTTTTCAAAATCCAGACTTATGGACTTTCTTAGCGCATCCTTTCTCACCAATCGTCCATCCTAGGTTATTCTTAACAACAGTAAATCTTGTACCTTCCACCGCTTAGAAGGAGTGGCCCAAGATTCCATTCTCTCCCCTCTCCTTTATGTCATATACACTTCCGATGTATCCAAACCATTTCCTCCCATCCACCTCCTTCAGTAAGTTGATGAACCACTTTCCTCGCCCTATGTACCGCACTCCAGAAATCCCAACTATCCCTCCACATCCACTTGAATTATTATACCACATAGCACAACAAATGGCTCGTTAAGCCTAACTCTTCCAAAATCCGCGCAATATTTATAGGACACACCACCTGCAACTTCTTTCTATATGACTTCTACCTCACCATTTATGACCATCTCATCCAACTAAAAAACTCACTAAAATACCTTGCTAGGCAACTAACGTGGAAACCTCGCCTAGTAACGATCCAACAGAAAACGCACAGTCGACTACAACAACTTTTATCCAGCTGAACATGGGTCCTACGGTCTTTAATGTCCTTCACATGTACAAATCTCTAATTCGCCACATCCTTTGCTATTTAGATACCGCATGGATATCTGTCCCTGCCAAGGTCTGTGAATTATTCTGCGAATAGTTATTGCATCCGTGCGGTTGTTTAATTGCCTCTGGGTTTCCAGAAGCACACTGATATTCTGAAGCCTCGAAATAAAGTTTTTAACCTGGCGATAGAAATAAACATTACACGGCTGGCTCACAGGTCTGCAGTTTGGTGGTATTACTTCTACCGTGCACATCGGTTGACCCTCGCCATCTATAAACATGGTGTCATACATTAGAGAATTAGGTTGTCCACCCCATGAATCCAATATTAGACAAAACTTAGTATCAGCTACGTACGGTTTTAAAACATTCTCAAGAAATGTTCAGTAAATTGCATTTGTCAATTTCCCTGATTTGGAGCAAGTAATGTAAAGTTTTTTCAACGAGTCGGTTAAGCGATTGACCCCTTCTGTCCGCAGCTCGTGGTCGTGCCGTAGCGTTCTCGCTTCCCACGCCCGGGTCCCCGGGTTCGATTCCCGGCGGGGTCAGAGATTTTCTCTGCCTCGTGATGACTGGGTGTTGTGTGATGTCCTTAGGTTAGTTAGGTTTAAGTAGTTCTAAGTTCTAGGGGACTGATGACCATAGATGTTAAGTCCCATAGTGCTCAGAGCCATTTGATTGACCCCTTCTTCTTGTAAACACAAGAAAACCGTAGGCAACACTTTTCCAGAGGCTGTGATGGCATATTAAGCCGTGTAAGAATGTGTTAGTTTATTTTTTACTACCAACTGCGACAAGGGTACGTTTTCTCCCTCATACGGTAACGAGCGTCGAATGTTCACCCGATACTCGCATCCTGTTTGATCGGTGTTGATCACGTAATCACGATTAAAGCCGGTCATAAGTGGCGCCGTTTGCGTGCTGAAAAGAGCACCACTTTCTGAAAATCTTCTTTATTTTCTACCTCCCTGTGGGGGATGAATTTTATATTCCGATTTGAAACTCATTGCCCAAAATAATGATATAGCTAATGTAAAATCCTTGTTGGTCGTATATTGAAGCGCTACACCTGCTGCCACTCCTGTATTATTCTCGTTGTTACATTCTCGTTACGATAACGACATTCAACAGATCGGTCGTATGTCCACTTATTTATCGCCTGGTATTTGTCGTATCTTGTCCCTTCTTTAGCGATATCTTTTCCCCACAATTTTAAGTCCCTCTTCCTTTTCAGGGGTGTTGTTGCTCAATTCTTTTTCAGTGTTTATAGATTCCAGTTTAGATGATTCCTGGCTAGTGGTACCGCATTTATTTTTACTTCAAGCGTCGTAACTCAATCGTTTAGTAACCTGTTCGTAACACTCGTCAGGAACAAATGAAGCACGGCTTGCCTGGGATGTGGACATTTCCAAAATGCTATGACAATTTTGCGATTCACTAGTCGTGATATCTTCAACCAAATCACCTTCTGCTTCGCCTTCATGGTAAAGTTCTCCAGTATCAACAAACAATCATTTCGCTCGTCAGCTCCAAAAATCGCTCGACGATAGCCGCTCCTATCAATCTGGAACGCCGAGAAACAGAGCTGCCTGCTTCCGGTAGTGCACTGATAATAAATATGAGTTACAAAAACCTTTAAAACCAAAATATAGCGTCGGTAAATTCCCGCTTGTCGCCCCTGTGACACGCTCTCAATTACATATTTCAGCGCAGTTCGCAGGGTGTACATCCTCCATTATTCAGATTATGCAGTTGTGAGGTATGACGTAGCAAACAATAAATAGTTACTACGGCATAAACATAAAAGCTAATTACTTCAAATTACACACAGTACAAGTCATTTGTTCTTACGGAAGGTCACTGTATTCTTTCACAAAATATATTTTATTCGGCGGATTAACGATGAAAAATCATTACATGTATCCTCTAGGTTAGCGGCAGCCTAATGACTGAAAACAAGTCTTTCCGATTGACTTCTATAATGTTCGTGCTGGACACCTCACTCTGTGAGATTCAGAACTATGCTATGACAAACAGGCAACCGCAACAACATTAGTCTCCCTCAGTGCATTCTATCCCGTGCCTTGCTGTAGACAAGCGTCGAGCAGTTGGCTATCTGTGGTCCCTCGTGAAGAATTCGCAGCACTCTTACTTGGAGTTATTTTCACGTGGCAAGGCGAAAATAGTTTGCCTCTCTTATTACTATTATTATTCTGTGCTGAGTCGCGTCCCTTATTAACCCTCCTATCCCTACGAATTCTTATATGAAAAACTACAATTTAAAAAAATGAAAATCGTACAGTTTTCTCGAGATTCGGCTTCCCAGCCAGTTACTTTGGCCATTGCGCTCTCGGTGCTAAGCGTTTACCATGTGGGTACATAAGAGGCAGTTGTAAAGGTTTATTTCCCCGATTTCTGGAAAAATATGCGTTTGCGGACCCCTACCTGATGATGAAAAAGGCTCTATTTGCGTTAATCTATCGATCCCACCAACTTTGAGTCGATTGCTCATCATAACCTTTATGGGCGATTTTCCCAAAAACGGAGGGGAGGGGGGTGGGGTGGGACTGAGCCAAAATATCTTAAGAATCCTTCGTTTCTTCAGGTTGTACACAAGCGACTTGCCAAATTTGAGACGAATCGCTTGACTGAGGCCTTCCCCTTGTTAGACCTTAATGCTGGTCCTGTTGATTTAATGTCTTGGCCTATTGAAGCTTGTGTATTGATTTATATCTAAGCTGAATAATGTTCACTGCTGTTTATATGCATGTGTTGCAGATTAGCCGATATATAATGAGTTGCTTATCAATGAATTCATTCTGACTCATTCACAATTGTAGTGCTGATATTTTTAACTTTAAAATTTTTTGTTTCCTGTGATTCTATTATTCATCTATTTTTTTCATTATAAAAAATTTATCGTTTTTTAATAAACTGTTGTTAAAATATACTTTATCTTGTAATCGCAAAATTTCTTTGTGGAACGCTAATTCCACTGCCAGTAGTAGGGAATGACCAATTCTAGGCACAAATTCTGATGCAGCATTTGTCAGCGCTTTGTTTTCCAATATTCTGTGACCGCTATAGTGGTTTAGGGGTAGCGTTTTTGATTAGGAATTAAAACATTCTCGGTCCCAGGTTTGAAGCACCCCACAGCTTAAATTTTTGTTAATAATCAGCATTGGTGGCCAAAGACTTCTGGCATAAGAAGCCACCTTCATTCTGCAAATGGCCATGTCAAAGAGGATAGAGGAGCAGACAGAGGTTCAGGGCACTCTCTTGTCCTTGAGGTGGGCAACTACCCGTAAAGGTAGAAGAATCAGCAATGACCAATGGAAGAATGCAGAAGGCAGTGGCAACCACTGTACTAAAGACACATAAAGGACATGTGTCCTGTAATTGAAAAAGTGTCATGATGATCTCCCCATTGGCAAAAGACCCAGAGTAGCCCCTCACTCAGATCTACGGGAGGGGACTGCCAAGGGGAAGTTCACCTTGAGAAAAAGATTTAATAACCAATGAAAGGATAACATTCTGTGACTCAGAGCATGGAATGTCAGAAGCTTGAACGTGATAGTAATCTAGGAAATCTGAAAAGGGAAATGCAAAGGCTCACTCTAGATGTAGTAGGGGTTAGTGAAGCGAAACAGAAAGAAGACAAGGATTTCTGGTCAGATGACTATAGGCTAATATCAACAGCAGCAGAAAATGGTGTCACAGAAGTAGGATTCGTTATCAATGAGAAGGTAGGGCAGAAAGTGTGTTGCTGTGAATAGTTCAGTGATACAGTTGTTCTCAGTCGAATTGACAGGAAACAAACACCAAGAACCGTAGTTCAGGTATACATGCCGACGACGCCAGCAGGTGATGAACAGAGGACAAAGTAGATGAGGATTTTGAAAGGGTAATACAGGCCACAAGGGGGGGTGTAATTCCTGAACATCAAGGCCTTGGCTGCCTTCCAGAAATCAGGGAGGTGTTGGTGTTTTAAGATAGCATTCGTTATGTGTGCAAGGTATTCTACAGCTCTATCCGTGAACACCTGGAGGACACGGTTTTGAATTCGTCAGATACAGAGGCTTTCCTAACATTCGTATGCTTGATAACCCAAGTAATTTCATTTGTACTAATGTGCCTGATTTCATCGTGCGAGGGCATGGCTACAAGTCGTGTAACCTCCTGGTCTGTTTCAAGTGTGAATACTGGATCTGAAGGAGCCAGATTCGGCATGAAAGACGCAGCAAGTGTTGTGGTCATTAACTCGGCCTTGTCTGTCACAGAGTAAGTTTGGCCTTGTAGAGTGGGAATGTAATGTTTCTCCATGGTGAAGTGCTATGGCGTGTGGTACCTAGCCCTGCTTGTTTCTGCCCCATTGTTCATTGCATTTGTTTAGCGTTTATAGCAATAGAAGATCGCCGTACAACGGTATGCTTACAGAGAATATCTTCCTTTAGGAACCTTGCGTCAGGTGTCAGGTGTAAGACGACAGGCGTTAGAGATTAGGCATTATATGTATTGTGCTTAGAGTGAGTGCTGAGGATTTTTCAGGACTGCTGTCCCACACAGATTCAAGTGGCCATCTGTGGTATGAGCACATTCTCTAGGCTGCCTGCTTTCACCGTCTTGTAGTCCAACAGCCACAGAACTTTCTACATATTTATTCACTTCCTATTTTCCAGCTCTTCACTTACAGGTTTCAAGTAATTGTTTAACTTTCATCGTCAGTGCTCTTGTTAAGAAATAGGAGAAATAAGATTGGAGACATCATCAATATGACGATGAAAGTGTCAGAGATAGTTTATGACTTGTATCCAGGGTCCCTTGTGAGCCTCTCTGTGCATGGTAAAATCCCAATCGTCAAATATGTAAACTGCTGTGCACACACAACCCGGAAAGTGAACTCTATTCCTGGTGTGCATGTATCCAGCGGACGTGGCATAGCTGTTCCTGCTAGCTGGAGACCCTTCTGTTCTCAGTTGCGCCAGTAGTGAGCCTTGGCGACGGCTCCTTATCGATTCTTCCCAGTCTTCCGTAGTCGTGTGTGTCTATGGTGCATCATTTCCCTCTACGTATCGATTCTCCTTGCTAAGGAACGTCTTTTGCGGTGCATCGAGGAAGCACCAGAATACGGAGGGAGCCAGTACGACGAGGGCGAACTAGCAGTTGGGTACGGCTTACCGGGATAACCAGCGGCCGAGATTACCAGCGGCGGCTATAGCTCTCGGGTCAATTTTTGGGGAGACAGGGTCCTGTTGTATGGATTCCATTTGTCTTGATGTTCATTGGTTTGTTACTCAGATGATTGAGCACTGTGTGTGACTGGATATTTAATGCTGCCCTGACAATATTTAACTTGCCATCACCGTTTGCACCTTTCATGCACAGTACTCGTAATACGAGAGTTTCTAGATTTGCCAGGTTTGGTGGATTCCTGAATGGCTGAATGTAATGTAATTACTGATTGAGCCCCTCTTTTCGTTTATCAGTATTTTTTATTAATCGGTGCTTCTTAGTACCATAAGGGTGGTTTCCTGCGTTATTTATGGTATGTGTACTTTAGTCGCTTAAGTCCAGTTACTGTGGCCAAAGGCAGTTATTGAACTAATGTTATTTATCCTTTTATTGCTCGTGATGACTGGGTGTTGTGTAATGTCCTTAGGTTAGTTAGGTTTAAGTAGTTCTAAGTTCTAGGGGACTGATGACCATAGCTGTTAAGTCCCATAGTGCTCAGAGCCATTTGAACCTTTTATTGCTTTGATGATTACTTTGAGGCTTACCATGATTTATTTATATGTTGGTGACCACCATACTTTTAATAAGAGTGTTGTTAATTGAAGTTCAGTCCTTTAGTATTCTTCAAGCAATTTTGAGGTGTAACTGGGTCTGAGTCTTCTTGTGGATGGCTACATGAAAATCTGATTGAGCTGAAATGTTGAATTATTCACATGAACACCTGAGTACAAAGACAATTAAATTTACTTGTTGTATATTCTGCTGCTGGGAATTTTAGCAACTGCCTTTTATTTTTTGTTTGTGAGGGAGTTGATTTAATCCTTGTATGTCTAATAAGTATACCATTTGTGTTATAGATTTCCTTGCATAAAGTCTTGCGTAAGCAGCTAATGGGCGTGAGAATCTGTTTGGATCCTCTTTTGTAGAGGTAAGCTCGTTCCTTCGTGACTCATTGTAATATACGCCAACAAACGGCTTGGTGGCCTAACAGTTATCTGCTGTATTTGTTGCTGAGCCTCTGATTGTAATTGTGACTACCCAGTTGATTAGAGCTTGAGGCTGCCTTTAATTCTAATGTTATCTTCTGCTGAACAGAGATCTCCGTTACGAGAGTTAGAGATAAGTTGCTACTTTTTGGTATGATCCTGTAAGGGCTTCATCTGTAATAGTTAAACAACTTCTTTGGGCCTCACTTATTTAGTGCCTTTTTTTTTTTTTAAACGCATCAGCTTGCCTTAACTTGTGACCGACTTCTCTACGCCTCATGGACACGGGGATCTGTTGATGTTACAGTCTGCCTTGTTGTTTGGGAAATGCTGTGGCCGCCCACTTCGCCTGCTGCATCGGCGTCTCACTTCACGTCTAACCAACCCGCTCGTGGAGCCTGCAGAACAGGTTCACCAGAGGTCGTAGCTAGCCCAGGAACTACTTTGATGCGACAGACACGTTTCACAAATAGTTTCGGGAGATACATCCGCCAAACGGGCTTTATAGGGCGGCACACTGCTGGCAAAAGGCATTTCGACGCATCGCTTGGAAGTATACAGAGCTGCCATTCTGGCAGCCACGGCTAGACGCCTCTTCTAGCTGACCGATGTCTTCCAGATGGAACTGGTATAGTCGACGAACATCTGGGTATTATAGAATTGGTTATTGTGATCGCTCCACGTGAATAGTCGGGTCTTTTTTTTTATTATTTGTTATTTTATAGTTGTGTCGATCCGCAGCTGGGATCGAGTCTGTTCTTCTTTTGGAGATTGTATTACTGTTTCGTTTTGGTGAGTCCAATAAATTGTTTTCAGACTTGTGTTTCCGCATTTCTATTTTGCTAGCGCAGATACTTCAGTATCTTTTGTCTTGACATGGGGGATTCGCCTAAGCACAGTAATTCAGGTCGTCTGTTGGAACGAGCAACTTAAGTTCTCTTGTGTATTTTACACCCTGTATTCTTATTCAGAATTGTATTCTGTCTCTCACAACATCTTGCTTATTAGAGTTTTAGATTTAATTTAACTATACTGTACCAGCCTTTTGTCAACCATACGGGGTTCATAGTTTATTTGTAGGTATTTCTTTGAACTGGCTTTAGCCTGCACTGTTGATGTACTGCTGTCACCTTGTATCATCTAGAAGCACTATAGTGTTATTTATTTCAATTTTTTCTCAAATTAATAAAGGGAAGCAGGAGGGATATTCTGCTGTAACGGTATAAGCGCTTCTTTTCTTGGTATAAGCAACTGTTAACATTACTGTTTAATTACGTTTTGCTTTTTATGAAGTTAGTGATTGTACTATAAATTGTAGTAACATAGCTTCGTCGAGTGCATACTGACTGGGAATAGGTTCTGAGGCCTCGTTTTTCTAGTGTTCTTAATGTGGAATGCTACTGTTCTTTGTTGTGTACATGTTGTTATTTGAATAAATGTGATCAAACGACCAATGAAATTGCTACTATCGTTTGCCCCGTCAGGCTTCCTTATCTCATGTAAAGTGGTTATCAAGGAGGTCCCAACAGGCACGGTGCCGAGTCGTTAGTTCTCAGGTTCTCTGCCCTGGCGGACACAAGGAGAGCCTTGTGGACCTGAAACGTCTCTCAGGTTGCACCAGAAGCTCGCAACAGGTATGTTACTGCTGTGTTGAGTCATCAGTTCCCCGATCCTATTGCAGCTGCGAGCGATGTGGTGGTTTGCGTTGTGAGTCCAGTTGAGGACATATGCAGATCGATAATGATGATGTAACTATACTGGATAGGAAGTAGACCAGTACAGAATGGGAATTTGTCAAGATTCCTTTCCACATTCAATTTCTCGATACAGTTCACCTGGAATCATGTTCGGACCAATTTTACGTAAATGTAGCATGCAGGAGGCTGACTCGACGTTAACTGATGTGTGGCCTCTTGCTGCTAATGAACGAGCAGATAAGCTAAGTGAAGCAGGATACTTTTGCACTGGTATTAATGATGAAACACTACATTTTCATTGTGGTGGTGGTCTAAAGCAAGAATGATGCGTAGATAACAAACACTTTATGGTTCTCAAAATCTATGTTTCTGGTTCAGGTAAAAGATCCAGTCAGTCGAACGAAAGTTACAGCAACCGATGCATCAAATATTAAACCTCAGGCAGGTATTCCGAACAAAGCAGTGTCATCTGAACAGCATGAGTCTGAGGGTACCCATGTGTGCAAAAGGCCGGCCGGTGTGACCGTGCGGTTAAAGGCGCTTCAGTCTGGAACCGCGTGACCACTACGGTCGCAGGTTCGAATCCTGCCTCGGGCATGGATGTGTGTGATGTCCTTAGGTTAGTTAGGTTTAAGTAGTTCTAAGTTCTAGGGGACTGATGACCACAGCAGTTAAGTCCCATAGTGCTCAGAGCCATTTGAACCATTTTTTGTGCAAAATTTGCTTTCAGGGCACGTTGGGTACAATATTCCATCCAAGTGGACACATTACTACCTTTGTTAAATGTGTGCTTCCCATTTCCTTCTATGTGGTGCCGATAGAGTCTACAGCTTTTCATTGTAAGTAATTAAGATGGTGTCAGCAAATAGTGTATTTTTGCCTTTCCAACACGTTGACCCCACAATTCACAAATTAATGCATATCTGTTGTAAAGCACAATAAATATCCTTTTTGTAAGCACGTTCACATATGAATAGTTATACGTAATTAGTATCGCAACATATGAACTTGTTATACATATATCTATTAAATGGTGCTGCTAACAAATACAGCAACCAGCAACGCTCAGAATGTATGATACATAAAGTGCGCTTGAATTGCTGTGTACATAAATCAATACAAGTGAACTTTATGGTGTAAAACAAACAGAATGACGTAGTTTCAGAGCAATATGTCAGCAGTGTTGGCTTGTTGTTGATCACTAATGCCGCTGCAGCTCCACCTTCCTGCTACTCATATTGTTTACAGAACATGAGAAATACATGACAAATGACAATTTACTATCGTTCAACTTTAGTATTTATGGTTCAAGCAACAATATGTTGCGACTTTATAGAGGTGAGTTCTGATTAAGAGTGCCACTATTACGCGCCAACTGCTTCCATGTGGTGTCAGTTAACGAATAACTTACAGAACAGTCTCTGTATAATGTTTAAAAACACTTCTGCTATTTGTCTACTGGAGTACAGGTAGACCCTATATTCTATCTGCAAATGGGTATGATTAGCTGCTCTGAAATCGACAAAAGTGCTATATTAAAACAATGGAAGCTCTGTTGTCCAAAATATCGTCGGGGGTACAGTGTCCTCATCGCGATTTGGTACTCTGTCGCAAACAAATCGCGGAATACACCATTAAACTTTCCCATTGTGTTATTATTCGCAGCCTTTTTTTTTTTTTAGGATAACACGATGACAATCTATACACAGCGTACATGGGATTCACATACTGTTCCACTTCACGAAACTGCATTATAAATCTTCATTAACGGTACCAGCCTGCTTCGGTAGTTATGTAAAGTTCCCTAGTTGGAGCTTAATAATCACTTTGAGGTTACATCTTGCAAATACGACTCCTAGGATTATACTGTAACACGAAACTGCATTATAAATCTTCATTAACCGTACCAGCCTGCTTCGGTAGTTATGTAAAGTTCCTTAGTTGGAGCTTAATGATCACTTTGGGGCTACATCTTGCAAATACGACTCCTAGGATTATACTGTAACACAATTAGGCTTGACTGTTCAACATGAATGATCCCAGTTGTAGAGTAAAACTTGTGTAATTTGTTATATACACTCTAAGGGGGGAAAAAGAAAAAGAAGACGCACGGCGAAGGAATTATCCGAATGGGACGGAAATCGGTAGATACATTATATATATGTACAAAGAAAAATAATTATTACGATTTCGGAATAAGTGGGTGATTTACTCAAGAAAAAGAGCTTCACAAATTGGGCAAATCAGTAACGCATTAATTCACCTCTGACCCTAATGCAAGGACTGTTCTCCTTTTCGATGACTGATAGAATTGCTGGAGGTCCTCCTGAGGGATGTCACGCCAAATTCCGTCCAGGTGGCACATCAGGTTCTGGCGTCTTTCTGGAAAATTCAGTCACTATATTTAGAGGCCACGATGATAAAGAAGAGTATCGTTCAAACAGATTACCAATGAATTGATAACGAAATTACAGCTGACAGTAGGCTGATTTATGGCCTGGTGTGCCACTTACTTCCATAGTAGGCTCCATTTGGTTGTTATCCACAGCACCCATACAACACAACTATATGTCGACTTCCTTCTATGCACTGTAATGTTGACCTTATGGAAAACTATCCTGGGCTTACATTAAGCACGAAAATGCCCAGTATTGCTTGTCTTAGAGCTTGCCAAACCCTATCTTCGTCAGCAAGGTCGCCGGATCCGTCCACACGGTTTGGAACGTAATGGGCAGGGCCCTCCAACCATCTCTGGATTTTGACAGAATTGTCCTCAGGAGGACATCCAACAACTCTACAGCGCCAAACCGAATAGCTGTTTGCACAGGGGCCAGAGGTAAACCAACGCATCATTGACTTGCTCAATCTGTAAATCTCTCTCTACTGAAAAATCAAAGAATTTTTCGAAATCATGATCATTTGTTTGTCTGTACATGTACATCACATCTGCCGATTTCCGTCACATTTGGATAATTCCATCGTGGTGCACAGTTTTTTTTAAATTATTGTCTGACTATATAAACCCCAAGCCCATGAGCGGGCTAAGTTATTGGTAAAACCTTACAGATTTTGTAAAGTATCCAGACATCCGACTATAGAACAGTTTTTACATCTTCCTTGGCTAAAGAACATGTTACCAGGCTGCCATTTGCAAGGCTCTTTAGATGTGGACGCGATTGCTTGTAACTTTCTTTTTGACTACTCTGTTATGGAATATTATTACCTCACTTTGGCAATTATTGGTAATTCCTCACTGACATTGCTGCAATAATCACATTATTTCGCTTCCATTTTCCACCCATTACGAGACTGGTATCTTCACTTCTGCAGAATGGCACTGTCATCTGTCTCACAGCAATGTTGAGGTACCATACCTTGTAATATTTGCAGCCATTTTGGTTAAGCTTTGCCTATTGGAAGTCCTAACATAAACGATGTTGTAGAGGCGTTGATATTAAGCGCATATTTCAGCTGAGACAGCATTATGGATTGTAGAATCTCTAACGTAATTTCCGGTTGTGACCGACTAAATTTTAGAACTCGACATCTTCCACATCCACATCTACATACATACACACGTTACAGCAAGCATCAATTTCACATGTGTTTTGGCATTTATTTAGCAGTTATAGCAACTGAAAGGGGCCCTTGGACTATTTTGATGGCCCATTATGCTTGTAAGGCTTGGAAAATCGAATTTCCCTATCGAATTTATTTTTAACGATTTAAATAGATAATTTTGCTGCAAAATTATTTAATTTCAGCTTGCAAAGTGTGAGACATCTCACAATACATGGCAAGTCGTTTTATATATTTTTAGAGAAATCGAGTATAACGCTGTTCTTGGAAACGTCGCATCTCACACTGGTACCATCTTCCGTAATGTGCTTACAATAAATCCACATTCCTCTGCAATTTAAGTGATATTTTCGTAATAAAAGCCAATTACTCCTTCCTTGCCTAATAAGACAATTCTGTTGTTGTAGTTGGTTACAGTTTTTTTTTTTTTTTACCTGCTGTAGTTTATGGAAATACGGCTTCACAGACTACATACACGCTTTACCTATTTAGATACCACTACAACGTGAATATCTATCTTGTCGCGCTGATGATGTATTTTTAGAATATTGTGATCAATAATACAGGAAAAATACAGTCTATAAAGCGTTTAAAAAGCTCTTTGACGGCAAACGTACTGTTACTTACATAGCCTTCGGTAAACCTGTGTCATTTGTAATAATAGCTATAGCGCTCAATCAGTAGCATCGGTTTAATTGTTTTACAGTAAAAAAAATGTGAATGGTCTATGTCCCTCCTAAAATAGTCCTTGAGAACAATTTAAGTGCAAAAATATTCACTCTCATGGTATGTTGTGATTTACATGAAGAGTAACATAAGTATTTACATTCAGTCAATTTACCTCCTTAGTGCAGTATTTTTAGATAACATGTAGGTTACTGCATTTAGAAGCCTGATTAGGCTAGTTTTATGACGTCAAATCATTATTCCTACATTCTCAAGCGTCAATGGTTATTAGCCGTTTAAATCTTGTATGTGGGTACATATCTTACGGTCTTGGGACTAATTTGGTGAATATATGAATATGTGGAAATTAATGATGTATTACAGATTAATTACAGATGTAGTTGTACAATATTATGACATCATATTAACTGATTTCTGGCCATCCAGCATCTTTACATATATTAACCCAAACATCAATTTAAACATTGCAACTAACGCGCAGTTCATCTATTTTGCAGAATTTTTGCTGTCTTACATGTGGGGAATAATGAATTTGGTGCACTGATGTATTTACCACCATTGATATGATTGAAAACTGCTCTTATTGTACATAGCCTTCAGTAGGCATTTGTTATTTGTGATAATAGCAATAACTCGAAATCAGTAGCATCATTTATGTTCTTTTTTTTTCTAGTGAATAATTTGAGGCATTATTTTTGTCCCTCCTAAAATGGTGCTTAACAACAATTTAAATGCGGAATTGTGTTCTGAGGGTCTATTGTGACTTACATCAAGTGTAGGCCTAATTAATTACATTCATTTCATCTGTTTGCTTGCTTAGAGCAGTATTTTTGTTAACAGGTATTTTGGAAAGTAATTGTTTTACGACTCTGTTGCGTTTTTTAAACATGCAGCAGTCTAATGCTGGCAGTAAGAAGTTGCGGCACAAAGATTAAACATTGCTGAATTTTACAGTGCTGCCATCTGTGGATGACAGGAGCAAGTAAGATGTGAAACAGGAGTTGTTTTTATTCCACATTTAATTGTTCTTGGGACAGTATTTAAATTAAATCTCATCTTCAAGACGTATTAATTCATATTTAACTACCTATATTTTTATAGGCAAATGTTAGCTTTTAACTATTTATGGACGTGTAACCTATTTATTCATTCCAACATTCCACAGGAAATGATATATATCTTGAAATGAAATTCACGAATGTGACTGGCGTTATTAATGTACTTGGTGACTGATCAGGGCGTGGGGTATGTTCCCTCACTCTCTCCCCACACCTACACACCTTTGGCTTGTGGCCGGATGTGCTGCTGCTGATGTAATGAATCTTGTTATGGTTTAGGGATAAGGCACTGCTGATTATGATATGACATGATTCCCCGCACCCTACCCCTATCCGTCCCCTTCTTGGCCGCCTGGAATTTTGTTCTGAAAAAGTCAAGGAAGCGCTGAAGCTGTTGTAAACGTAATCTGACTTGCTCGAGAACAGCAGTCTTCTCTCGCTCCAACGAATACAGAGCGGGCTTTCTGAGAGCAGGAGTTGGTTCATGCAATTTTCAGTGGTATGGGGGGACGGGAAGGATATACCCTCAGTTTCCCTCCCCTACCCTCATTGGTCTTGTCCTGTGACCAGATGTCATGTGTCCTGAAATGGTCTCGGAGATAGAGAAGTGCTGTTCCTACTTTCAGCGGAATATGACGTGTGAAATTGTCTCAGATGTCGTCTGACAACGGAAAAAGAGTGCTGTGTTAGCGTTTTTACATAGAAATGGTGGTGCCCAACTACTATCTCCTTTTCCAAACTCTTTAAAGCGGAGAAAGAATCACACATTTGCCGGCCACGGTGACCGAGCGGTTCTAGGCGCTACAGTCTGGAACCGCGCGGCCGCACCGGTCGCAGGTTCGAATCCTGCCTCAGGCATGGATGTGTGTGATGTCCTTAGGTTAGTTAGGTTTAATTAGTTCTAAGTTCTAGGGGACTGATGACCTTAGAAGTTAAGTGCTCAGAGCCATTTGAACCATTTTGAACCATCCATGACATTTGTTTAATTCATAAACATAACAGGGACAAATAAATTATGTGATGAAGACAATCATATCTTACGAACTGGAACCCATAGAATCTGTGTAAAGACAATATCATTACATAACATATAGACAATTTTGTAATCTGAAGGCAATGTAGAAATACTTGTTTCTGCTTTCTAGACCCTTAGCTGTCATGTGCTGTGTCGTGTTAGCTTTAACCTCTACTGCAATAACCTATACTGCATTAAGTATATGAGATTAATCTTGGATTTATAATTTTATTTGTCATTTACATATCATAACGAATACCATTTGTTTACTTGAGCATTCACTAAGTGACTTCATAAACTGAATTTGGTGACAGTAGAGAAAAGTTTTACTTCTTGGCATACGCTCAAAGAACGAGTCATACCGTCATTCTCTGATATTAAGGTTTTCCTAAACACCGTAGCAAGATGAAATAATGATTTCATTGAACATAACATGTGTGTAGTTTTTATTGCAGGCGATTCATTACCGCTCTTCGTCTAGTATGATACAGTAGCCTTGCTAGCGAGCAGCTGCGTTCGAGTCACGATATTGTTGCTGCCCCACACCCTATCAGGATTAACAGTGTGTAGTGTGTGGATGTATTGAACCGGGCAGCTAGAAACGACGAAGAGGCTTCCTCCAGCCGTAATTATGGTGTACACCTACGTGGAGACGGTGTCTGCGCAGCAATAGCCGACATAGAGTAACAAACTAAATAAGGAGAACCAGCCCGCAGGTGGTGACTATTGGGAGGCGTGGCGGATGGATGGTGGTTCAGGAGGCACTCTCCCAGTTCGACACGTGCCGGTTCCTCAGGGAAGAGGAGGTGGTTGTAACCTGTGTTCGCCGGTGGGCTCAGTAAAAGAAGAGCGACTTTTAACCACTTATTTCTACAAATACATCTCTCCTTTAGCGATGCTACGGGAGGCCTCTGCCGCTGCTTGTCTGCGTGCGCCGCGAGGGCTCGGCAGCTACTGACGAAGTGGACGCTGCGTCTCCACCCTCCGCATCAAAGAAAGTGGCTCGTGTGTAGCCTACACAAGCGGCCTAGGAGGTCCTCGATCCCCTCCCGTAACTGTGGTTCGTTTCTGCTCTCTGAACTACAATGACGGTTGTCTTATGGTCGAGAAGTGTGCCGACCCTCGCCTGCCATGCAGGTAGGCCCCGTGACTCCAATGAAGGGTCAGGAACGCTGGTGTCCTGGCTCAAGTCGACACGGAAGACCCTTGGCCTTCCCATCTGCGTTGGAAGCGGTCAGCCGCGTCAAACTCGTGACTGGTGCTTACGGAGAGGAAGACATCTCTCCGGTGGCTGTTGGTGGTGTTGAGTACGAGCAGGAAATCTACAACAGACTTATACCCTGCGTTAATATGGTGTCAGGGAATCGAGTACGCGCGTCCTGTACACCATCGATCCTTGTGGCCAACAACCTCCTGAACTCAAGTGCTGGAGCGTTTATAGTGTGAAATATCGGCTGGTGTTGACCCAACGTCACTTGTGACGACCGCATAGGCTTTCCTAATACGCATGTATCAGCGATTCATATCGCGACCTATTTACATAACACATTTGTTATACCAACAGACTGGTCCGTAACAGTATTCGGAGCCTTCTTACGTTAGCGACGCGGATTCTTACTTCACTTAACAAGGTGACGTGCTACTTCTGTCATACTGCTTTACTAAGCTCCTGCTGATTCTAGCTACTCAGTTCGCGCAAAGCGCTGATGTCCTGCTTTCCGCCTGACCTGCTAAAGTGATGAAAGGCTGTCGTTTCGTGTCGCGCTTGTTGACATTCCCCAAGGAACACAAAGGGACAAGAGCTCCTACTCTTAAACAGTTGCAGTCATCAGTGCGGGACTCAGGCTAACCGTGCAGTATCAACGGAAAGATGCTATCGGAATTTTATTTGTTGCAAGTGAATGATCACAGCTATGTTGGCGGTTAGACAGGCTGGCGCTATACTTTGGAAACTGTCAAATTTCTATAGTATAACTTGACGAAGGCGCTCGAGAAGGTAGAATTGTTGTACAAAAATATGGAAACACCAAAAATAGAACAGATTACCATGCCTAATACGGTGTAGGAAATCCGCTGTCATTCAAAACATCTTACAGTCGTCTCGGAATGGATGAATGCTATCCTGTATGGTTTTCGGGTGATCTTATGCCATTCTTCGTGCTAAATAGTGGCAAGTTCAGCTAACAATACTGAAGTTTACCACAGAGGCTGGATAACATTGACATACTGTGACTGAGGTCGCCAATGGAGATGCGACAATTCTTTCTCTTTCTCACAAAACCTCTTCTGGACGATGTGAGAAATGTGAATAGGGACCCCGTTTTCTTGGGAACCATGGAGGAACAAACATTGTAACATGGGATGGACCTGATTACCAAGGATGGCCTTGGCCATAAGGCGACCTTGCAGAGTAGCCATGGTGCCCGAGGAGTACAACGATATGACTGCCCAAATCAGCACCAAACTCCCGCAGTGTTTCAGTCTTGGGACGTAAACTGGACCAGAAATTGGAAGCGGTTTGACAAAAGACTCATCCGACCTAATCATTTTCTCCCATTGCCCCTCAGTCTAGGTTTTATGGCTTCGGTACCATGTTCTCGTGTTGAGAGCATTTGCATAATATGAGTGGTTTTGAAAATACAGTTCGCCCCTCATTTCCCTGCTTCTGCAGCTGCCTTCGCGTTGCGTTGGTGCTGACAGAATTTGTTAATGCACCATTCAGTTCTGCATTGACTCTCGCCACCGTCGTTCTCTTATTATTCGTCAAAATTCTCTTCACCAACCGCCAGCCACAATCACTGAACAACTTCGCCCATTTTATGACTTAACGGACGATGTTTCTTCGCTTTCCCTACGTGCAGTGTAAATCTTCGTTACGTTGCCTCTTAAAGCACCAATCATATCGGCTGCCCTGGTTACGTAAGGGGTCATAATACAATCAATAAGTGGAATATACAGTGGTGTTAGTTCACTGCCAAAAACAGACACCGAGGGACAGGCGTTATTGTGATAACAGGGAACACGAAACTAATCGCAAAGGCAGCGTACTTAGCTCAGGTCCTCCCAGAGCCAAGGAAATAGGGAGGGCTACACAGCAAGCGGCACATTGGTTTATATGGAGAGGCGGAATGTTTCTTTGCAGACCTGTACCCTCAGCAGCGCTACTCGTCAATAGAGCTAAGCCACTGATAGAAAAGGGACCACACTCACCATCTGCTGTACTGTTTTATAAATATTGCCCAACATCAGAGCTAGCGCCGGTTAATATTATCTGCATCCCGCACTCATTAATCCGAGTTTGAAATTATTATCTCAACAAAAGTTACATACCAAAGAATCCTAAAAGATGGAAGATTCGTAAAATGGTTACAGCCCTCAGAGGAACTCCAGTTCTTAAGGAATGGGAGCTGTGACTACCTCAGCACAGGCCGACCGATGCGGCCGAGCGGTTCTAGGCGCTTCAGTCTGGAACCGCGTGACTGCTACGATCGCAGGTTTGAATCCTGCCTCGGGCATGGATGTGTGTGATGTACTTAGGTTAGTTTGGTTTAAGTAGTTCTAAGTTCTAGGGGACTGATGACCTCAGGTGTTAAGACCCATAGTGTTCAGAGCCATTTTTTTTTGCCTCACACAGTTAAAAAATCATGTGGGTAAATTTAGGGACGGAAATAATACCAGAAGGCGTCAAATCGACTTGATGCAATATGGTAACCGCACAAGAGCGAGCAGGCTTTAGCCTTACTCCACACAGCTATACCGTGGGACGTATATGAAATTGTAATCCGGAGAGCACAATTGAACATCATTCCAAGTTACCAAAATTTGGGGCGATATGAAACACAGCAACGGACGTGGTTCGATTGATCATTAGAACGAAAAAAAGCAATATACACGACCCTGACGCTGTGATACGATAATGGAAACGGCTTCTCAAATCAAAGCCACACACTGAGACGTGGATCGTGGCCCACAGAGTTCATATAATTTTTGGACCTAAAATACCTGACATAACATACGTATGAGAAGAACACGTGAATGTAACTAGTCAAACAAAAATGCGATACTACATAAGCGATGCGAATTTTTCTTTTAGTTCTGTTATGTGATATTATTATATGAAAATGTGAAATAAATATTAATAACTGAACAATTTATCCACATTCGATTGCACTGAACTTCGACGAAATAATCCTAAAACTACACAAGATACTGTTTCACCACTGACAGCTGAAACATATTGAGGAGACTGCACAGGTGCCGTATATGATCAAATGAAATAACGATACCTGCTGGCTTGGCTAACATCTGCCTTTATGTTCAGACGTGTAATCTGGCGGATCTCACATATTTTTGTACAAGCACGGTAAGTGAAACGTTTATATATTTTGCTCATGTTTGAAGATAATTCTTTGTAAATAACGAGCCAAGCAGAGTAATATAAACTGACCAGCCAAACCATTATGACCGCTGCCCACCGCGACGTTGGATTCCACCTGGTAGCGTTGTCGGCACGTGACGTGGCACCAAAGTATGAAACCAGAGCAGACACGACGGGGGCTCACCCTAGCGAAGATGTGGGATGCAAATGGGGAAATGCATTGATATAAGCGACTTAGAAAACGGGCAGAGTATTTTTTACGCAGACCCTGTGAATGAGTGTATCGGAAATGGAAAATCTGGTGGAATGTTCACGTGCTACTGTCGTGAGTATCTACGGAGAGAGGTGAAGGACAGTTAAACTATCACTAGGCGCTAGATAGTTGGACGTCCATGACTCTTCACAGAACATTGGGTACGGAGGCTTGCCTGTTCTGTAAAGTAGAATAGATGGTGATCTGTGGCGTCTTTGCCGAACGAACACAATGCTGGTGCATACACTAGTGTTTTGGAGCACGCCGTTCAATGTACATTGTTCAACATGAAGATCAGCAGCAAATCACGCCTACGTGTTCCCATGTTGACCCAACGATTTCATCAATTATTACAGCAGCGGACACGGGAGAATCGGGGTTCGACCGTCCATATATGGCAACGTGTTGGCTCTTCGAGTGAATAGTGTTTTTGATACAGTAGATCGCTGGTCGTCTCCATAAATGCTGTCAACGAGGTGAATGGCAGCTCGAAACGTGTAACGTGCCACGGACGCAGGCTGTTGAGAGCAATATTACGCTAGGGGAGACATTCACCTGCCCTTGCATGGGGCCTGTGGTAGTTCGATCCCTGATACGCAGAATTAGCTATGTATTTCGTTCCAAATACCGACGAAGAAGCTATTAAGTAGGTAGTCGTAATGTTTTGGCTGATCCGTGTCTTTCGTAACCGAAAACTCAATGTGATAGACCTACTTCACTCTTCCTACCTGTCATTTATTTTCCTACACCAGTTTTTACAATATACAATATGTAATGCAGCATGGAGATGACATTTGACAAAATCCGTGGCAGTGCTGATTGCAGTTCATTGTTAAGTTAATAGCCCTCTACCGACTTTGATAAGAATTTACTCAAACCACTCAGTCATACCTGACGATGAGAAAATCTTCTGCGAAACTGGCTGTATTAGTCTGTGGTATCAGGTAAATGATTTACAGACAGCATACTTACAGGTTTCATTTGTAAGAATATGTGTCTGTACGGTTTAAGCCAAGCTAATTTAATACGCCAGTAGCATTTTGCTGT
Organism: Schistocerca nitens; assembly: GCF_023898315.1. Classification (NCBI taxonomy): domain Eukaryota; kingdom Metazoa; phylum Arthropoda; class Insecta; order Orthoptera; family Acrididae; genus Schistocerca; species Schistocerca nitens. The sequence continues at coordinate 699,698,823 of NC_064614.1, read as the reverse complement.
TACATTTGACAGCTATTATTGTAAATCATTTATTGTATTTCCTTTATTCGTTGTCTCAGCATATTTACGTTATTCATGAAGCGCATCTTTTGTGATTTTACGAGTTTCTCTCTGTGTTCCGGCTTTACGTATTTTATGGCTGCTGCAAGGGGTTATTTTGTTACGGTCGTAAAATTTGAGTGTAGCTGTGTTTTATTTTATGCTTTATTACAACCCTGCTGTACCGGTACTGGAACTGAGCAAAACATTGTTTCACAGTTATGTAAGCAGACGAAGAGCTAAAAAGTCATCGGACAAAAACGACAGCTGTCTACTTTGGATTAGAACACTGCATCTAGGGCTTTGTGTGTCCTACTTCCTTCTGTTGTGAAATCTACTTATCACATCTTCACGACCGAGCCTCCGGCGTGCTACAATGAAGTTAATATATATGACAAGATAATACTTTATGGCGGTTTATAACTGAGTGAGGACGGCAGAGCGTAGGAACTGTGACGTTTGCAGTAAGTGCTCTACCAACTGAGCTGAAGATCCGCCCTCACAGCTTTGCTGGCGCAAGCACTTTTTTTTTTTTTTTTTTTTTTTTTTTAGCAACAAGTTGTTATGGCTAAATGTCAGAGACCTCTACGTATCCGGAATCTGATGTCGCGCGAAGGGTGTTTTAAAGCATTATGGAATTCGTAAATTGGTTCTCCCCGCTACGTTCGGAAAGAGAAAAGAAGGTTCTGCTGCGTGATAGAATAGAGACAACACCTAATACTGAAAGATTACCGTGAAAACTCTTTACCTAGGTGTGCCAGATGAGAGTTGATGTCGTCAAGCCCTGAATGAAAATTGCGCAACGGATAACTGGGGAGGGTAGCTTCAGAACGTTCCCTAGAGAGCTTGCCCTATTCTGTACGATACTAGCCAAGGGGCTGGAGGGCTCACACGCTGTTGTGTGGGTCCCTGCATTCTATATCTTTTATTTTAGATGAATTTCTTTAACTTGACTCCTTTGTGATTTTCTAGGGTATGTTAAGGATTGATGACAATTGATTATGTATTTATTTTAAACATTATCACTCGAATTTACAGCGATTGCAGCAATTGTTCCAGTTTACAGGTATTACAATTTTACAGCTTATTGCTCGGGTATATTATATACTAATCTGCAAGCACATTTCTACGGGCAAGACGGAATTACGTTGGCCAAATGTATACCACCAAAGTCTCCGAATATTTTACATGGTCATCCACTATGTGAGGAGGATAACGGGCAAACTGGGGACCAGATACATTAACACAGGGGGTCAAATTTACGAAATTAAAAGAGAATATTCATTTCCTTACACAATGCGAAGCCTGAAATAAAAGAATTAGTGCAAACACGCGTGAACAATGAGACAGACGCACCGTGGGCACGTCTGCTCACTCACCCGTCTTCTGTAACACTCCCAGAATATCGCGGGCACCCGGAGGTCTTCCTGGGCCCCGGTGAAGGGGATGGTCGAACCACTTGGTCGTGACCAACCTCTCCACCGCAAATCTTGTGAGACTGGAACGTCTTTGACCTTTACGTGCCTGTGCTGTCTCTCTGATCCCCTACCCAGCAGTAGGCACTACTATAGTACAGAACTACTTCCCAACTAAGATTTGGCCGCGCTTTAAGGAAAGGTGTGAGGAGGATTAGGAAAGTTCACGTGCAGATTCACATTTATGTGCAAGAAATGCATAATACACGACACATATAAATATGTATTATGAAGCCTGACACATTGCCTTCCACCCGTCCACATGGGTTCTGTTGCTCCCTCGGCCGGGCGCGTCGTGCAATAAAATTGGCGGCGGAGCCGCCTCCGTTTGTATTTACCGGTGCGAGCGAGCAGCGAAACCTGCTGCTTATGGAGCGGAAACTACTGTACCGTTTCAATATCACTGCAAGACAGTCCGTCGCGGTGTATTGAGAAGCACTGAACATGACACACGTAACCACGATCCAGTTCCATAGCAGTAAGTTGTAATGAGTAGATATCAGAGACAGCTGAAGACACAAGCACATTCCACGTACTCACCTCCCAGACGTCCACACGCGGTGCAACCCCGTCTCCATGTACACCATCCACTGCCGACATAAACCAGTGAAAATCACCGGCGTGGACGCAACCGCAATCGTGGACGCGCGTGTATGCCCGAGTACACAGCCTCCAGCCGTGGAGGGTGTTCGAGGATGACGAATCTGGTGTTATAAATACGTCCAGCGCAAACGTGCATCATTTTGAAACTTCTCTCACGCAACACACACACACACACACACACACACACACACACACACACACGCACACGCACGCACGCACGCACGCACATACCCGTTTCTGCTGTGCTCACCATCATAATGGTCAGTCTGTTGCCGAGGGCAAGATCAGGCAGGCAGGCGAATTCTTTGTACACGGCAAAGACTGAGCTAATCCAGTACTCCCGGTTGCCGACAACTCGTGGCCGCACTTACAGGCAGCCGCGGTGAACTGCGAAACAAGCAACTGCAGCTTGGACGTATAGAGTACTTCTAAACAATCCCACCCCCAATACAGACCCATCAGTTCAAAAAATCTGCTACACCCAATCCGAGGCAGCGATGTTGTTGACCACACACCTCGAATTTCTCACGCGAAATGTAGAGTGCCCCCATTATTTTCGAAGATACAAAAAATTGGACAATAGGCGCGTTTCCAAGTCGCTGAAGTGTCGTTACTTGTTGTGAAAATCGCATACAGTACTATGGCATAGACTGTATTCCCTCTAACTATTCTTTCATCAAGTAGAAAAATATCTATCCTTATCTGTTACGTCATGCATCACAGGACTAGAATATTAAACTCACTTTTGGCTCATGATAAAGTGCTAAGATCTACCACAGTCACCAGACGCCTCCTCACTTTCGAACTCTCTCTTATGGTAACCAAATGTCTCGCCACATACGAAGTCTGTTAAGGCAACAGCACAGAGAAGTTGCAAATGTAAGTTTCATACTACGTATCACTTTGTAAATTCGGTATCACATCTGACTTTTTTTACGAGGTTTGTCCCTCCCTGTATAGCTGGACGATTGAACTACCGTTAAAAGACATCACCGCAACGAAAAAAACACTAAATGAAGAACCGTATCCATGGTGCTCTAGCCATCGCCTACACCTGCCAAATGGCATGTGACTAATATCAAATAGATAGTCTAATTAATTAAAGTGATGATCAGAGTCACTTTGCATGCATTCGAGTACAGTGCTACACTGGGCCGTTCGACCAAAAAAATAGTGCAGTTGCTCTAGCTGTTGCCGACTGTACTACAAGAAATTTTCGTTTACGAAATGAGATGTCACGGTTTCAAGGGTAGAACTGATATAAAATCGATAAAATTACGAAAAATGACGGAAAATACGTGTAAATTGAGGGAAAATACGTCGAAGTGCGGGGAAATTGAGGGAGTACTTGCATGTCGCCTGGTTGCTGCAGAACAATTCTTGTACGTAGGAACGAGTATGCGGAAGCAAGAGGAATACGAGAACATATTGATATGGAAGAACAGTGAGAACCAGGGAGACAGCCTATTTTCGTTGAAGCAGCATTCTACTGTATGTCTATTGAGGTAATAGTGATACTCGCGAGGTGACTACTGTCTCTGATGCTTTCCTGGAAAAAAGGAGAACCATCTCCCTCTAAACTAACTTGCCTCCGCATTAAAGGATAACATAGAGTGATCGGTTGAGATGGGGTTGTAACGGGGTATGATTTAATGGTAGACTGGTGATGCATTCTAGAGAGAGACAGGGAGATGTTGCTGCAGGTCATTTGACCATTTTTTTCCCCTTGTTCTGTCGGTTTGCATCAGTTGTATGACATAACCTACGTTCGACTCGTATAAACCTGCGTATTTCAGTCATCGGAAGACTTGCAGCTGATGTGTGATGAAACATGTCCATCCTGTTTCGACACACTCCTCTGGACGAACGAAGATTTATGCGACGTAGTCTAGTCCCCTGCCGCATCTTCGGCATAAAATCGACTCTCCAGTTCCATAACTAAGGTGATTCAAAGTTAGCGACAGGTGTGTGTGAGGTACTGGAATCCTCGTGTACACACTTGCTTGACAGATGTTCTGTTTATTGAGTTAGCGGCGGCATGATGTGTAATTTCACACGTCAAACATCGCAGCTATGCGTTTGTCTTTTTCATTGTAAGAGGTATTCTGTTACTATCGATCATTTTATATTGGACTGATGCGAGCATAGTATAATTTCTGAAACATGATCGGATGTGAACAGTGGGCGCTATACACCTCTGGAGAGTACAAAATGGCTCTGAGCACTATGGGACTCAACTGCTGAGGTCATTAGTCCCCTAGGACTTAGAACTAGTTAAACCTAACTAACCTAAGGACATCACAAACATCCATGCCCGAGGCAGGATTCGAACCTGCGACCGTAGCGGTCTTGCGGTTCCAGACTGCAGCGCCTTTAACCGCACGGCCACTTCGGCCGGCTCTGGAGAGTACATTGTGTATGTATCACACAGAACCGTTGTTTCAAGGAAGTAGTTTTTTTTTTTCATTTTACAGTTTGTCACTATAGTTTATAAGACAGAAACATGCAATTAGAATGTATGCCATGCGCTGGAAATATATTTCCTACACTCAGATATTAACAGCATTGCATTCCACATGACTAATAGGGGCGAATCCACAGCGCCCCAACATTATAACCTGTTTTAAGTACAGAACCGTATAGCCTTAGGAGTGCTTCTATTTATGTTCTCTCTTACCACTACCTTCTTGGTATTGATCCCAGACACCAGAACAACACTTTATAATCGATGGCGTAGTTGATTTACGAAAATGCTTGAAACTCCTTCCGCCTGGAGCTCCGTCATGCATAAAAACCATCCGTTTCTTCTTCTTCTTCTTAACCATCAGCTATTACATCACAGCCGAAGTGGCCGTGCGGTTAAAGGCGCTGCAGTCTGGAACCGCAAGACCGCTGCGGTCACAGGTTCGAATCCTGCCTCGGGCATGGATGTTTGTGATGTCCTTAGGTTAGTTAGGTTTAACTAGTTCTAAGTTCTAGGGGACTAATGACCTCAACAGTGGAGTCCCATAGTGCTCCGAGCCATTTGAACCATTTATTACATCACAAAACGTTCATACCTATTGCTGTACACCGATAAGGAATGCTAACCACCTCGATATGCACAAATCTGGAGAAATCTTGTGCTCATGGATGGGTGCGGAACAGCAGTTACTAACTCGGCTCGCTCTGTTCCTTCACATCAGCTTCAAATTAGATTGGAGACTGTGCTGCAGGGAGGGTTGGAAAAGGCAATGCAAGGAAGTATTTCAGTGTCTAACTTTATCCTAAGAATGCGAGAATGCCCTGTGACTCCCATCCACATAGAGAAAGATCGTAAATTACGCACTATGCTCGCAGTGCTAAAAGCATGTAGATATCTATCTGGTATACTTTGATGTATATGTTCGAGAGTTAACAATGACTATACACTTAAAACTCTCTGGTCGGTTACGTCTACTAGAAAACTGAAAGTTTTAGTTTAACGAATTAAACATAAAAATCGGTCACACTGAAATAGCACTAATCATTTTATCAAGACGTTCTGAAAACTAATCCTTGTGTTTGAGTTTTCGTGAACACCTAATAACAATTTTCAAACAACTTTTCATTCCCTGTCATTTTTCACGAAAATTTATTTGTTTATTCTTTTTTAGCGACCAACTGTCCAACTGTCGAAAGTACAACGTCGGTTTCACAAATGTGTTTCTGAAGGAAACTGGGTAATTAATCTTAGTATCTAGTTACGCGAGGCTAATGAATTCTTCATGTAATGAGGCACATCCTATATACGAAGACTCGTGTAATACAAATGTGTTTGCGATCTCAACTGTCTGAATGTAAGTATATGACAACATAAGACTTTAAACCTCAAGAACTATGGACGAAATTACGTAGAAGTGTGATCTATTACTGTTGGTGGAAATTGCAACAACAAATACTTACGGTAGGGCTGAAAATATTACGTAACATGTACTATAATTAGTGTGTTACTTGCACCAAAGAACCACTAAATACCATCAGAGAATCAGGATAAAGTCGATACTGATCATGAGGAAGCAAGACACTGCAGTTTTATTTCACACAAAGGGAATTTTTAATTTATCGGGGAGACGGAAGTTGATGCTTTTTGTAAAAGCCATCTGATGTTCAAATAATGTGGTTATATTATAGGCAGTCCTAAATGAACGGTTGGAAACCGTCTCGTAAATAGCCACGTGGGCCGCTGTTTCCGAACCCAACACACAGGAACACTGTGTTGCATTATTTTTTAAATAATCACTCGATGCAAGATATTACTCCACGAGAAATTTCGTTCACATAATGAAAACTGCTAGGCACAGAGATTAAACAAATGTGGATTACTCGGTTTAATCCAAGAGCATACAGTGATCTCACTCAGATAAGCGCAGCAGTATGACAAGACAGCAGACTAGTGTCGATCCGGCACCAATAAAGTAACGAAGGAAAGGGCGTTCCTTCCGGTGACCATGCACACTCTAACGGAAATTCGAGCTAAGCATTCTGATTGGCTGTTACAAGGCAAAGTCGTTGAGCTCTGCGATACTTCACTAGTAACTACACAGAGATATTTCCCGGATCCAGTCAGAGAGTGCAGCCTGTGAGAAGTACTAAACTTTGGTAGGAAACAGAAGCTTGCCGAGCTACGTGCTTGCGCGTTCATGAAACTACTTAGTGAGAATAGCTGACAAATTTCAGCTCTTCCGCTTTTACCCACAGTCGGAACAGAAGTACGTGGTTCGTGTGAAATATTTTTTAATTTGCGCGCATTTATTGCCTCTAAAGGGAGGCGGCGGTTTAGTTAAGCGAGCAAGTTAATCGATACCAAACTGGGAAACCGGCTTTGCAAAAATTCTAGAACTTTCGGTACATGACAGTAGTGGATTGCATGACATCTAAACCGAGGGAGTGACAAACATCAAGCCGCTGTAGCTACTAAGACGCTACGTCCAAATTACTGGTTTACAGAACGGATCTTCAAACACTTCTGATGCTACTGATGTGATGTTTTCACATGAATGAAGTAAGCCAAGGCCCCACAGTTGCAGTCCACACACACACACACACACACACAGAGATGTTACTAATGAGTAGAATTTATATGTATTTTACAAATGGTCATGTACTGTACGCTGGACAGTATAACACCCCAAATATAGAGCCCCTAATGACATCCCTTTTGACAGCAAGAGATATAAAAATTAGTTATCCTGATCTTGACGGTAGCTACGAAAGAACCAAATGAAAGACTATCAGATAATCACTTAATCTACGAAGCATGATACTCTAAATAAAGAATTAAAAATACATGCTTTACGAAGGTTAAAACCCAGACGAGATAAAATGTTCAGAGATAATATTTATCCAAGAAAAGAATTGTAGCCTCATCGAGCTGTAAGTACGCTGCGACTACAACGAAAAACTACGGTGGAGATGTTAATTCGCTCTCTTGTAGACGTCGCGGTAGAAGCACGCTTATTGACTGATATTAGATTGTTTCAGAACGATCTCGAATTTTAAAGTTTTTCAAGTATCGTCTTGACGTACTAGTCAGAGTTCTGAAGAAAGGTGATAGAACATTCACCGCTTAGCCAGACAATGGATCATAGTATTATAGTATTTGAGAGTTGTAGCATCGCGTTTTAGTACCTGAATAGTATAAATTCGCGTAGTCGTTTGTCTTTTGTTTTTGTTTTGAACGGCCAGTGTCAGTTGGTCACAGTCAGTGTGCTCCCTGCCGCCGTTGGATAAGCAACTGCAGCAGCAAGTCGTATACTCCTAGCTCACTCATTTCTTACATAGTTTAATTCTTAATTTCTTTGCGTGTTTTTGGTACTTGCATTGTTTAATTCATAAATTTCGGGCGTATTATAGTATTTGAGAGTTGTAGCATCGCGTTTTAGTACCTGAATAGTGTAAATTCGCGTAGTCTCCTTCCGCTGCCGAGCAGTGTCAGCAGTGCGCAAGTAGCAGCATTACTGCATTTACTAGGCACTCTTGTATTTTAATAACCGTTTAAATTTTGTCGATTTGTTTGCGCTCTCTGTAGATTAGTTCAGACGTTCTTTGCAAAACAGTTTTTAGCATGGATAGGGACTGCAACTGCTGTGTTCGGATGCAGGCTGAGTTGGCATCCCTTCGCTCCCAGCTTCAGGCAGTGTTGGCTTCGGTCACACAGCTTGAGGCTGTTGCCAATGGGCATCACTGTGGGGGTCCGGATGGGGGTTTGTCGGGGACGGCCAGCTCGTCCCACGCATCCCCCGATCGGACTACGACTGTGGTTGCCCGGGATACTGCCCGCATTGAGGCTGATCCCTCACCTGTGGTAGAGTGGGAGGTCGTCTCAAGGTGTGGCAGGGGGCGAAAGACATTCCGGATGGCTGAACGGAAGGCCTCTCCAGTTTGTTTGACGAACCGGTTTCAGGCTCTGTCTCAGGCTGATACTGATCTTCGGCCTGACATGGCTGCTTGTCCTGTTCCAGAGGTTGCCCCTCAGTCTGCAAGATCCGGGCGGTCGCAGAGGGTGGGCTTACTGGTACTTGGGAGCTCCAACATCAGGCGCGTAATGGGGCCCCTTAGGGAAATGGCAGCAAGACAGGGGAAGAAAACCAATGTGCACTCCTTGTGCATACCGGGGGGAGTCATTCCAGATGTGGAAAGGGTCCTTCCGGATGCCATGAAGGGTACAGGGTGCACCCATCTGCAGGTGGTCGCTCATGTCGGCACCAATGATGTGTGTCGCTATGGATCGGAGGAAATCCTCTCTGGCTTCCGGCGGCTATCTGATTTGGTGAAGACTGCCAGTCTCGCTAGCGGGATGAAAGCAGAGCTCACCATCTGCAGCATCGTCGACAGGACTGACTGCGGACCTTTGGTACAGAGCCGAGTGGAGGGTCTGAATCAGAGGCTGAGACGGTTCTGCGACCATGTGGGCTGCAGATTCCTCGACTTGCGCCATAGGGTGGTGGGGTTTCGGGTTCCGCTGGATAGGTCAGGAGTCCACTACACGCAACAAGCGGCTACACGGGTAGCAGGGGTTGTGTGGTGTGGGCTGGGCGGTTTTTTAGGTTAGATGGCCTTGGGCAAGTACAGAAAGGGCAACAGCCTCAACGGGTGCGGGGCAAAGTCAGGACATGCGGGAACCAAGCAGCAATCGGTATTGTAATTTTCAACTGTCGAAGTTGCGTTGGTAAAGTACCGGAACTTCAATCGCTGATAGAAAGCACCGAAGCTGAAATCGTTATAGGTACAGAAAGCTGGCTTAAGCCAGAGATAAATTCTGCCGAAATTTTTACAAAGGTACAGACGGTGTTTAGGAAGGATAGATTGCATGCAACCGGTGGTGGAGTGTTCGTCGCTGTTAGTAGTAGTTTATCCTGTAGTGAAATAGAAGTGGATAGTTCCTGTGAATTATTATGGGTGGAGGTTACACTCAACAACCGAGCTGGGTTAATAATTGGCTCCTTTTACCGACCTCCCGACTCAGCAGCGTTAGTGGCAGAACAACTGAGAGAAAATTTGGAATACATTTCACATAAATTTTCTCAGCATGTTATAGTCTTAGGTGGAGATTTCAATTTACCAGATATAGACTGGGACACTCAGATGTTTAGGACGGGTGGTAGGGACAGAGCATCGAGTGACATTATACTGAGTGCACTATCCGAAAATTACCTCGAGCAATTAAACAGAGAACCGACTCGTGGAGATGACATCTTGGACCTACTGATAACAAACAGACCCGAACTTTTCGACTCTGTAAGTGCAGAACAGGGAATCAGTGATCATAAGGCCGTTGCAGCATCCCTGAATATGGAAGTTAATAGAAATATAAAAAAAGGGAGGAAGGTTTATCTGTTTAGCAAGAGTAATAGAAGGCAGATTTCACACTACCTAACAGATCAAAACGAAAATTTCTGTTCCGACACTGACAATGTTGAGTGTTTATGGAAAAAGTTCAAGGCAATCGTAAAATGCGTTTTAGACAGGTACGTGCCGAGTAAAACTGTGAGGGACGGGAAAAACCCACCGTGGTACAACAGCAAAGTTAGGAAACTACTGCCAAAGCAAAGAGAGCTTCACTCCAAGTGTAAACGCAGCCAAAACCTCTCAGACAAACAGAAGCTAAACGATGTCAAAGTTAGCGTAAGGAGGGCTATGCGAGAAGCGTTCAGTGAATTCGAAAGTAAAATTCTATGTACCGACTTGACAGAAAATCCTAGGAAGTTCTGGTCTTACGTTAAATCAGTAAGTGGCTCGAAACAGCATATCCAGACACTCCGGGATGATGATGGCATTGAAACAGAGGATGACACGCGTAAAGCTGAAATACTAAACACCTTTTTCCAAAGCTGTTTCACAGAGGAAGACCGCACTGCGGTTCCTTCTCTAAATCCTCGCACAAACGAAAAAATGGCTGACATCGAAATAAGTGTCCAAGGAATAGAAAAGCAACTGGAATCACTCAACAGAGGAAAGTCCACTGGACCTGACGGGATACCAATTCGATTCTACACAGAGTACGCGAAAGAACTTGCCCCCCTTCTAACAGCCGTGTACCGCAAGTCTCTAGAGGAACGGAGGGTTCCAAATGATTGGAAAAGAGCACAGGTAGTCCCAGTCTTCAAGAAGGGTCGTCGAGCAGATGCGCAAAACTATAGACCTATATCTCTGACGTCGATCTGTTGTAGAATTTTAGAAAATGTTTTTTGCTCGCATATCATGTCGTTTTTGGAAACCCAGAATCTACTATGTAGGAATCAACATGGATTCCGGAAACAGCGATCGTGTGAGACCCAACTCGCTTTATTTGTTCATGAGACCCAGAAAATATTAGATACAGTTTCCCAGGTAGATGCTATTTTTCTTGACTTCCGGAAGGCGTTCGATACAGTTCCGCACTGTCGCCTGATAAACAAAGTAGGAGCCTACGGAATATCAGACCAGCTGTGTGGCTGGATTGAAGAGTTTTTAGCAAACAGAACGCAGCATGTTGTTATCAATGGAGAGACGTCTACAGACGTTAAAGTAACCTCTGGCGTGCCACAGGGGAGTGTTATGGGACCATTGCTTTTCACAATATATATAAATGACCTAGTAGATAGTGTCGAAAGTTCCATGCGGCTTTTCGCGGATGATGCTGTAGTATACAGAGAAGTTGCAGCATTAGAAAATTGTAGCGAAATGCAGGAAGATCTGCAGCGGATAGGCACTTGGTGCAGGGAGTGGCAACTGTCCCTTAACATAGACAAATGTAATGTATTGCGAATGCATAGAAAGAAAGATCCTTTATTGTATGATTATATGATAGCGGAACAAACACTGGTAGCAGTTACTTCTGTAAAATATCTGGGAGTATGCGTGCGGAACGATTTGAAGTGGAATGATCATATAAAATTAATTGTTGGCAAGGCGGGTACCAGGTTGAGATTCATTGGGAGAGTGCTTAGAAAATGTAGTCCATCAACAAAGGAGGTGGCTTACAAAACACTCGTTCGACCTATACTTGAGTATTGCTCATCAGTGTGGGATCCGTACCAGATCGGGTTGACGGAGGAGATGGAGAAGATCCAAAGAAGAGCGGCGCGTTTCGTTACAGGGTTATTTGGTAACCGTGATAGCGTTACGGAGATGTTTAATAAACTCAAGTGGCAGACTCTGCAAGAGAGGCGCTCTGCATCGCGGTGTAGCTTGCTCGCCAGGTTTCGAGAGGGTGCGTTTCTGGATGAGGTATCGAGTATATTGCTTCCCCCTACTTATACCTCCCGAGGAGATCACGAATGTAAAATTAGAGAGATTAGAGCGCGCACGGAGACTTTCAGACAGTCGTTCTTCCCGCGAACCATACGCGACTGGAACAGGAAAGGGAGGTAATGACAGTGGCACATAAAGTGCCCTCCGCCACACACCGTTGGGTGGCTTGCGGAGTATGAATGTAGATGTAGATGTAGATCACATATTATACGCGAGGAAAAAGTAACTCGTGTGACTTAATCAATTCTGGGCCTTGGTCATCGTGATCTGTGATTGTCACGAACATTGAAACACAGCAATGTACCAGACGCCGACATTAGCTCTAAAACAGACTTGAGTAGGAAACATATACATGCAGTCATGAAGAATTCACAGGTACGTCGTGTAGTCGGAAGCTGTAGTGAACGTCAGAAGTGCTGAGGTAAATCGTAGCTTTAAATCCTCGAATAACAGATCGGTATGCTTTCCAGTGCAGTGGTTAGATAATTCAGAAGTTCAATAAACTCAGTTACAACTTTAATACTTCGAGTCGTCTACATCATTTAATTGAACTTGGTGTAACTGTGCGACGGAGGTTCGAGTCCTCCCTCGGGCATGTGTGTGTGTGTGTGTGTGTGTGTGTGTGTGTGTGTGTGTCCTTAGGATAATTTAGGTTAAGTAGAGTGTAAGCTTAGGGATGATGACCTTTGCAGTTAAGTCCCATAAGATTTCCCATACATTTGAACATTTTTTTTTTTTTGTAACTGAATAATTATTTTCTTGATAGAACGCCGAAGCTAAAGGTGATTGAGTGACATTATTAACAGGAAACAGTAATTGAACATTGTATTACGACGCTTTCTGGGCGTCATTTAGAGAATACACTATCTCAGGATTTACGAGGTAGGAGTTGTTGAATTAACACCGTAGCGACACACTAACGACGCTACAATACTTCGCAAATCAACATAATCGCAAGACTATGTGGCATCGGCTTGAATGGTGGAATTTATAATTCGAGCTATCACATTATCTACGTTTGAACATTCAATCTGCAAACCAGGCATAAAAACTACTGTTATCAAGTTTCGCGTAAGCTTATAACCCCGTGGAGAACACGCGGAGGATATTTGGTTTGTTTCAGATAAAAGTAGTTGTTGCGGTTCCGATTGGTGCAGTTGCTGTGTGTAGCAGTAGATAAGACAGACATCCTTCGAACACCATTGCTTCAATTATAAACGAGGACCGCTTATACATTTCGGCGTGCTGCTCCATCGACACGCGGATATCTGATAAAGGGAGATAGTATCTGAAACTAACCAAACAAAGCGAGGAGTTTGTTTTAACAGTTACAGATTGGAGTTGTCGCGATCGACGGACGCCGACATGTGTCAACCAGACTTGAACGTCCATTTTAATCGAGCCGACCCACACACACACACACATACACACACACACACACACACACACACACACACGCCACATTATTTGGCGCCGACAACGTGCGGGGCTTGACGCTCCGCGCCTACGAGACACACTAGCCCACCCACAGAAGGAGTTTGACGCAACGCATCGGAGAACTGAACCAGAGCAGAACGTTGGTCGTGACAGCCACATGGCTGCCGACAGTGATGTGAGCGAGACTCTAATAGCAAGCAAGCAGATAATTATTAAATCACTACTCACAATAAGTGATTGTCCAGATACGGTAAAATTTTGTTGTTTTACCTAGTTGGTAATTGTAAGAATTTCATTGTGCTGGTGTCGAGTAGATCGTAAGTCTAGGATCGTGTGACGATTGTGACAATAACTATTGTGGGTACTAGTAAAAAGTGATAAATTTTAAATCATGTCGCAGAGAAGGAGAAGGTTTCGAAGCGATTGCGAAAAACGTGTACAGGCATCGTGTGATGATATAAGCGAGGTATCTAATAATGATGAAAATAATCAAACGGTTGTTAATGTTGGGATAGAATCTTTTGCCGAGTCAGATAAAACTAATGTACCTAATGTATCTGACTCCGGGCCCGAAAATAATGAAAAGATATCTAATGATAAGACTTCCGATAAGAAGGACAAATTCGACAATGAATACATGACGAATGTTGAACCAACGGGGTCAGGAAATGTAGATGTCCTTAGTGCCATACTGGAAAAAATGAATATGTTGGATGATTTAAAGGTTAAGTCCGCAGAACAGCAAACAACTTTGAATACTAAGTTCGCTGAACAGCAGACAACCTTGAATACTAAGTTCGCTAAACAGCAAGCGACTTTAAATGTTAATATCTCTGACACGAACATTAAGTTCGCTGAACAACAGGCGACGTTGGAGGATAGATTCTCTGGCGTAGATGCAAAGTTAACTGAACAGCAAGCATCTATAGGTGCTAAATTCGTTGATCAGCAAAAGGCTTTAGAAATTAAGTTTGCCGAACAACAGGCCAATTTAACAGCAATTTTGGAGGCCAAGCTAGTCGAACAACAGGCTAAGGTTGATTGTAAGTTTGACAACCTACAGTCAAGATTAGCAGAACGAGAAAAGGAAGGCGTTAAGGTTTTATGATCGTGTCAATAAAATCGACGGAAAGGTCAATACTTTTCAGAACAATTCGGGGGTATATCTGAAAACGTAGATGCCCTATCGGATAATAATATTTGTATCACGGAAATGGTAGAAGGATTGTCGCATCGTATGTCTGATTGGGAGAAAAATTCGTTAGGTAAAGTGGACGCGTATATGTTAAACCACACAAGGAAACTGGAGGAAGATTTGTCCGAATGGATAGAGACAAAAACAGTAGAAATTAACGGACGTGTACGTTCGGCCATTGCAAGTGCGCAAAGTCAAATTAAGGGCCAGGCGATAAATAATAATTCCCTGATAGAGACTTTTATTTACGAATTCCGTCAAATTAAAGACCACATAGTTGACGAATGCACTAAGGGATATAAATTAACAGCTAATAACGCCCGGTATTTCGAGCAACAATCGGTGGGCGAATTCAGAGAGGAAAACGAACGAATGTACAATACCCTAAAATCTAACTGCGAGATAAAACGCCCGCGAATGCAGCATAGTAAATGTGTAGATGAACCGTGGGAGGCTAACAGACAATCAGATGAGGAGGATGATCCTTACGTTCAGAAAGGACGCATCTCATCATTGAAAGTCGATCATATTATTTTTAAAAGTCGACAGTTTCCCACGTTTTCAAATGAAAAGAATAATATTCACCCACGGGTGTTCCTCAATTCATTTAAAAGAGCATTCCCTCGTAGCTGGACGGATCAAAGATCGTAGGAGAGGCAGCGTTATGGGCCGTTGAAGCTAGCTCCTGCTCTGAATTTGAGAAATTGTTTCTAGCCAAATATTGATCTCTGAGCAAACGGGAGAAACTACGTAAGGAGGTGTATCAGCCAGAATTTTAAAATTCGAAAAAAGGGAACCCTCAGGCAGTATTTCGAATGCTACTTGAATAAAACGCGCTACTGGACATAACCAATTTCGAATAGAGAAGTTATCCGCATACTTAAAGGTAAGCTACCATTTAATATTCGAGAGAAATTAATTCATTTTCCTGATTCAGAAGTCGAGCAGTTCCTCTCAGTGATTGATTCAGTCGATTGCTAATGGATGATGCAACAGTGGCAGAATAAAATAATAACAACCAATATTATGCTAAGAACAACCGTGGTAACAACGCGTGGAATAGTGGTAACCAATTTAATAATCGTTCTGGGGAATTCAGCCGTAATAACGGTAATTCCAAGAATGGTAATTATCATTTTGGTTACTCCCAAAATAAGAATCAGAACAGGAACTCGAATTATCGATATTAGAAAGGGAATATTGTGGGAATCAAGAATCAAGTGTCAGGAACGGGAAATTTCCAGTGGGTTAATGTTGTAACCACTAATGAAGAGAAATTATGGGGAGGGGGGGGGGGGCAGAAACCATTGAACCTTCAATACTATGATAGTAGTTGAAGTAACAATTACGTGCCTATGAATCAACAGAATCAACCGAATTGGGGAAATTTTCCGATGCATAATGTAAGTTGGGGAAATTCAAACCATCCAAGTGCATCTTCCTGGTCCAATAGATCCATACCTTTATCAGATGAAAGCGGTAGAGTTACAGATGTTTCGTATCCAAAACCGGGGAACGAATTTCATGTAGCTGAGGTGCTCGAGCAGCAGAGGAACCGAAAGGGAAGTTGGTCAAATTAATGCCAGTCATTTTAGGCCTTCCTCGGGTGACTGGTATTGAGGAGGGAGGCACGCGTCGTTAGCTAATAAATATATTGGACTAGAATAAGGAGAGGGATATTCGTGAGGATCTTATGTTAGAACAGGAACAGGAAACAAACGAGACTGGATACATTTTACAAACAATAGACACAGGAGCGACAGTTAGCGTTATGACAATGAGTTGTCTAAACATGGTTAGTAAGCAAAGAAAGATACTTACCTTAACGGTAACCGGCTGCACGTTGTTAGGAGCGTTTATTGCAAAAGCGCAACACATTACTAAACAGATACGGGTGACGGTAGAACTACAAGGGGTAGACACTAAATGCACCTTCTTAGTAATATCTCGTATGTCAATGCCGCGTATTAGGGGGATGGATTTTTTGTATGACTACTGTGCAGTGATAGATTTTAAGGAGGGTGTATGTACTTTAATGGTTAAAACTCATCCATTAAAGGTATCTTTATTAAGGAGGAAAATTATTTTGGGAAAACATTTCCAAACGTAACTGTTGACTGTCAAACTGTAAACGCTTTACATTTGGGAAGTATTTATTGTGTGGAACGAAACGATGCTGAGATAAATATGTGAAGTATCATGGTAAAGGCACTTGGATCGGAACGTCTGTCTATCGAACAACAAGAGGAGTTGGGAAAAGTTTTGCAACGATATATGCCCGTGTTTAATAAGAAACCAGGTGTTATTAAGGATTTTGAATATTGCATTCAAACGTATCCACACTCAACGTTTTGTAAACCCACTTACTCGGTTCCCTGATGAAAAAGAGAAGCCGTGGCCAGAGAAATAAAAATGATGATAGATTGGGGAATAATTGAAACTTCGACTTCTGAATATTCGAGTCCATTGTTAGCAGTAACTAAACCACTAACCCGAACGGCGATAATCGGATAATTCTTGATGCTCGCGACATTAACAAAATTATAAAACCCGTAAGAACCCACCCTGAAAACTTGGAAGAACTGTTGCAGAAATTTCACGGGGTGAAATTTTTAGCCTCCCTAGACCTCCGAAGTTCCTACTGGCAAACGAAAATCTCAAAAGAATCGTGAAAATATACGGCATCTATTTTCCTGTGGCGGA
Source organism: Schistocerca nitens (assembly GCF_023898315.1). Lineage (NCBI taxonomy): Eukaryota > Metazoa > Arthropoda > Insecta > Orthoptera > Acrididae > Schistocerca > Schistocerca nitens. The sequence continues at coordinate 699,681,618 of NC_064614.1, read as the reverse complement.
GTTACCACTTCAAGGTGATCCGTTTGGTCTCAATATTAGCGAAGGTGTATTCATAACCGCTTTGCATACAGTGGATAATTGATCGCGTGTTTATTAAATTTATTGAGTATGGAGTCACGATCAATTTAACAAAACCTAAATTTGGTAGGAATCAGATAGAATTCTTACAAGGGAACCTCCCCATCGCACCCCCCTCAGATTTAGTTATAAATTGACACAGTGGATAGGCCTTGAAAAACTGAACACAGATCAATCGGGAAAACAGGAAGAAGTTGTGTGGAACTGTGAAAAAATAAGCAAAATATACAAACTGAGTAGACCATGTGCAAGATATGCAACATAAAGGACAATATTAGCTGATAAGTGCCGTGGTCTCGTGGTTAGAGTGAGCAACTGCGGAACGAAAGGTCCTTGGTTCGAATCCTCCCTCGAGTGAAAATTTTACTTTCTTTATTTTCGCAAAGTTACGATCTGTCCGTTCATTCATTGACGTCTCTGTTCACTGTAATAAGTGTAGTGTCTGTGTTTTGCGACCGCACCGCAAAACCGTGCGATCAGTAGACGAAAGGACGTGCCTCTCCAATAGGAATCGAAAACATTTGATCGCAAGGTCATAGGTCAACCGATTCCTCCACAGGAAAACACGTCTGATATATTCTTTACGACACTGGTGACGGCATGTGCGTCACATGACAGGAATATGTTGTCGACCCACCTAACTTGCACACTTGGCGAATGGGTAAAAAGATTATTCTACCTTGCCCGATTTAGGTTTTCTGGTGGATGTGATAATCACTCCAAAAAAAGTGATGAAAACATAAGAGTTTGTCACACAAACTGCATCAAATGAATGCAACAGTTTCAGAGTCGCACAGTTTTCCCTGTGCTCTGTCAAAACATATGTTTTTTATGTTTTCAAATGTTTCCGTGCGTAGACCGTCAAATTCTGTAGATGTCCAAGCAAATCTGAACATGTCCTGGAATTTTGGAAAGCAAAGTTGATTATGTGTGAGTGCCCGAACTTTGATAATTATCTGAAAATAAAAAATTAAAATTTTCATCCGAGAGAAGATTTGAACCAAGGACCTGTCGTTTCACAGCTGCTCACGCTAACCACTGGACCACAGCGCGCATAAGCTAACACTCCTTGTTGTTGCCTACCTTGCGCATGGACTACTCAGTTTGTATATTTTGCTTTTTTTTTCATAGTTCCACACAACTTCTTCCTGTTTTCTCGATTGATCTGTGTTCAGTTTTTCAAGGCCTATCCCTGTGCCAACTTATAACTAAATCTGAGGGAGGTGCGATGGGGAGGTTCCCTTGTTAGGATATATCGTGACGCCAGAAGAAATTACACCTGACCTTAAGTAGTTGGATGCCATTAAAAATTGTCCGTATCCACAAAATAAAAGACAACTAATGTCATTTTTGGGCCTCGCCTCTTTCTTTGGAAAATTTTTGTCACAACATCTGTTAAATAAGGATTGTCTGTTACAATTATTACGGAAAACATTCCGTGGCTATGGATGGAGGCGTGCACTAAAGCTTTCGTTGATATTCGAAATGACTTGATAAATGCTCCATTATTACATCATCCCCAAATGGATAAAGACTTCTATGTACGGACGGATGCAGCTGAAACAGGCTTAGGTGGTACACTGTTCCAAATGCGATGATTTTTATCGTTTCCAGATCATATTGACAAATAAATAGTGATTATTAAAAGCAGGGCCTAAAGTCCTCACACGGTGTCGGCGAATTTTCTTCCATTTCGTGTTGCTGTTAGCAATGCAAGCCATCGCTTGCTTTAATCATAAATACTCCGAGTGATGCAAAACGCTACAGTCTCTACATAAAGAAAAATATCTTCTCAATAACCTTCAAATCGTGAGCTACATCCTTAATTTTTCATGTATGAAATTATGAATTTACTCATGCCATTTTTGTTGCCTATGTCTGCAGTCACTTTCAGAACTGAAATTAATGATCAAATTAACTAATTTGAACCTTGAATTTCTGGTGTACCTATGTATTTCCATACGCAAAAGTAAATAAATAAATAAAAACGGTGAATAGTTGAGGGAGTATGAATGAGAACTGTGGTGTATTCAAGTTTACAGTGATAATGAAAAGTTTTTGTTCATCTTCTATAACTACAACGAACTGATTAATCTTACGAAGAAAATGCAAATACATATCAGAAGGGGATAGCGCTTGACTGGAAAGCATACATTAGGGTGGAAACTATACAAATTGTCCCCTGAATGAATACCTTTTACAGCGCAATCTGACTTTGTTTATACGATTCCACTGTGAGGCTCAGTTCTATTCAAATGGTATCAACTGCGACCAATAGACCACAAACTACGGTTCACGGAGAGCAGGGAGCTATGAATATCATTTAAGAACCCTACGCCGATACAGCAATACTTCATCCTTTCACCCTGATTCAGACGGCAGCAGAAAACTGTGCGCTGTGTGAGAGGAGCGGCGCGCTTCTGTAGCTATAATGTTCTGACACCTCCACGAAAATTTGCGAAAACGTGGACTGGCGTTCTGATCGTTATAACGCGAGAAACATCCCAATCAGAGCCCTAAAACCTCGGCAGATTTCAGTGTGAGGTGCATCCGTTCGCAGGTCTGGCGAAACCAATTCGACTTACAGGTACGACGGTGCATGCTGCGACTGTCAAACGGCAGGCGGCTGACTCATGATGAGTAAGTTCACCCTCGTGACACCAAGATGACCTGCAGCTTCACTATCGATACAGCTGGACACTGCCGCTGGCCGCTGGTTGAAAAAAAAAAATATATATATATACACATAATGTCCCCTCTTGACTGTCCTGTTGGCCTGGTAGCCAATCAGAATACGTTACCTGGGTTCCCACATTGGGGGAAGCAAGCCTCAGCTTTGCATATCCTGAGAGGAGCCAATCAGAGACTCAAAATCTCTATTCTCTGAAAAAAAAAAGATTTAGACTAGGGAGGATTTGTTCACATGGTAAGTATGACGATGTTCCGGAAGAAAAAGTAATAACTAGAAGTCGCCACAGTCCCTCTCCCTCATTTATGGACTGATCTAATCTTTCTAGGCCAACCTTTTCAAACTTCCGAAATAAGACTGATAAGCTTCCCAGACAGTCATGCCCTTGAAATAAATGTTTTGGCTGCTCGCTAAAAGAACCTGGCGACTTCCTGGCGTTAGCGGGGTTAGAGTCTTGAATCCACTAAACACGTGCATCAGCCACTCTGTCCGTATCGTACCAGCTTCTAACATGAGAATGCTTGGAGTTTTATGACTGTCCCACCGTTTGCATAACAGGTCAGATTACAGCAGTCTCTCTTAAATGGCTTCCTCCACACACTTTCTGCTAGCTGGCCACCTTCGCGACGGTCTGTTGCCTCGCCCACGAGAAATGTTTTGTCAGCAGGTGCCCTCCTGCTCTGACCCTAAGTGGGAAGAGGGGAGTGCCAGGACCCGAAGTACCTCTCCAGGTACAATCCACAGAGCGGTGCTTCCCAGAATCACTCACCAGCCAGTTCGCTGGCCACAGCATTTATGGCCCTTTGTCCATCTTTCATCCCGTTCCACATCGCCTGCATTACAGCCCTTTGGGTACAAGTTCTGTATAGTCAACACATGCAGTTATACGAACATTCTGCCCAAAGTTTCCTCACTAAAAAAGTCATAAACCACACATGCCAAATGTAGTACTGGGGGAAACCGATATAATGACCGAAAATGTCTGACTGACATTGTTGTTAAAGTGAGAGACTGGTGTGCCACCTCTCTGTAACAGTTCGTACAACGAATGATGGAAGTGCCGGCCGGTGTGGCTGAGCAGTTCTAGGCGCTTCAGTCTAGAACCGCGAGACAGCTACGGTCGCAGGTTCGAATCCTGCCTCGGGTATGGATGTGTGTGATGTCCTTAGGTTAGTCAGGTTTAAGTAGTTCTAAGTTCTAGGGGACTGATGACCTCAGATGTTAAGTCCCATAGTGCTCAGAGCCATTTGAACCAATGATGGAAGTCAACACAATGCATCATGTGGAATTGAGATTATCGTCCGTAATTTCCTTAGATCCATAAATGAAGTTAGCTGATATTTCGTTTCACTCGTACCAGCTTAAGTTGTGGTATTAGGTACATACCTAATCCCAACCTCAGAAGTTGTGACACATTCTGAAAGTAGCCGAATATTTGTGACAACTAGAATTATAAGGGAGAATGAGTCTCATTAGCTGCCATACATTATCATTCTGATTGCCTACGATCAACGATACCGAACTGGCAACAGCAGCGCGCCCATTGGAAGAGCCACTGACGCGGTAAGTACATCGCTTAAAACGTTCGATGAAGATGCACTGCCATAGGTGTAGGTGCAGCCAAGTGGTTAATCTCCGAAACACTTAATGTCTTATTTCCCAGACAACTACAACTCTCTTTCTATATTTTTGCGAGCAATTAAATTAGTCCACTGAGTCTTCCGTAAATGAATTAATAAAGGAATGCGAAACGATGAAGTAAAGCGAGTAAATGAAAAAAATTTAATTACTTGATAAAAGATTGCTGCTACAGAATTATTTATAAAAATTCTGATTACAACCCAAAACCCGCTGGTCACATCTCACGAAACTAAAAGTTACGGTGCGATAGTGTTGTCCGCATTTTCTATGTAGCCAATTAATTTACTGTGGAATATACGAATAAAAATACACCATTGCAGTGTGGTTTCAACTTATATTTACCACTTCGATCCCATTACAACAAGGTCCGATCTTTTTAAACCACAGTGGTTTTTTATTTAAGGGTATATAACATATTGTTGATTGACTGTTCCTTTGTACCTTGGTACACTATTTTATAATGAATGAAAGAAGACGCACGGCGCTGTTTTAACATAGTACATTATTATATTACAAACCGGTTTTCGGCTGTTACGCTGTCGTCAGGCCCTTTTGCTGACCATTCTGGTTTAGATAAACCCAAGTTTGCAAAGAACGGCATGTAATGACGTTATTACCTATCAAGAATCCAATACCTCCTTATACTGTAGTTGCGGATAACATTTCGATGAAGTAAGGTTATTCACTATTGTGTATGAATTCCATATTCGATTAAAATAAACACACAAAAGGAAAGCTTTCGTTCCATAGTGCTTAACGTGGCTTAAATGGGCAATGAGGTACAGATTAGAACACGTAATTACATAAGTAATGAAGATTACACTTACTGACGGGGTTCGAGAAATCGTTAGGGCGTAGAACCCTGATGAGGTGACCATAAAGACGTTTGACGTTGTCGCATGGCACCGACTGATCGTGAACACGCTACTGCAGAATATACAAGACTGAATCTTTCCTCGGTGGAACGTGTGCTGAGGCGAAGCTTCATGACACATTAAACCGTGATATCATAGCTTCAGTTATAGCAGAACGTGTCACTCCTACTGTCCAAAATTTGATATAAACACTCTTCAGCACTCTAAAGACGTGTTGCTCCACAGAACAGACGATGTGGAAAAATGGATTTGCCTCTACCTAGGTGCTCTTCCCAGAATGTGCCCTTTGCTCTGCTTAGGAATACGCGATGCTTGAAACTTCCCGATAGGATGTATCAGAGGGATTTCTAAATTCGGATCCATCGCCTCCACTGGGATCGTCATTGGTTGGTTGGTTGGTTGTTTGGGGGAACAGACCAAACAGCGAGGTTATCGGTCTCATAGGGTTAGGGAAGGATGGGGAAGGAAGTCGGCCGTGCCCTTTCAAAGGAACCATCCCGGCATTTGCCTGGAGCGATTTAGGGAAATCACGGAAAACCTAAATCAGGATGGTCGGACGCGGGATTGAACCGTCGTCCTTCCGAATGCGAGTCCAGTGTGGATCGTCATTACTGGCTCAACTATCCAGTTAAACCTACTAATCTTACACCTACCAAGCCGGCCTTATTCCATTACCTTTGTTAATCGCGAGTAACAAAATGAAATCGAGGTTTTCAGCACGTTCAAAATGACTTACATTCATGACGTCTCTCGAACTTTCGACTACGAATTCACAAACTGGAAAGGGAGGATAGAATAAAGCGCCACTGTGCAGGATATTTTATGGGATTAGCGACGAGGGTATATTCAGTGGGCAAAGTTTCAAATTTACCGTAGCACAGAAGATACAGGTACTCTTGAAATAAATAACAAGTCTGAATTGGATTGTCCGCTAATTTGAAAACTCGTGATAATCGGGACACCAAAGCACAATAAAGAACGAGAAATAACTACTAACACCAATTGGACAGTCTTTCGATGGGACCACCCAGTAACGTCCCATACGGAGCACAGAAAAAAACGAATGGAGAACTATCTATGTGCACGCTGTAATGTCTCATATCCTCTTCGTGGTCCTTACGTGAGTGATACGTTGGAGCATACAATGAGGTGAAAAAAACTTGGGATAACGATAGGTACAACGTACTGGCCGACGGGGTTCACTTAACGACAAAAAGCAGCGGTGTTTGCGTTGACTTATGAGTGATAACAGACAAGAAACAGTGCCTGAAATTTGTGTAGGACGTACGACGAACGTGTACGTGACGACAGCGCTGCAAAATCTGATTATTGTCGCTTCAGGGTGTAGTAAGAGAGTTGCAACTTTAATAGGCCAACACTGCCGTATAGCATGACAGCGCCATCATGTCTTAAAGAGGATGGAAAGGAAAATGCACTGAATTACAGAACAGCGGCAAGGTGGGTGGAAGTTTCCAACGAGGGACGGATCCCCGTGTCAATGAAGAAGCAACACATTCTGGGTGTTTGCAAAGTTTCGTAACTATCGGTAAATAAATGCGTATCAAGTGATAAGTGAGTGATGTGTTACCAACTGTCAAGCACGATGGAGGGTGATAGATATTAATAAAAAAGACGTTCGTAGTAGCCCAGTAAGTGACGAATTCGTTTTAGGACCCAAATCAACAGTATTCACGGAGATACATTAAAGGATATTCAATTTTTTTGTCTCCAGCACCTAGCATTACCCTCTCAAATAGTCATGTCACCTCCAGTGTAGTGCCTGAAGATGAACCTGACCGGTATATAAAATAAATGTCTATTTCTAAAAAGTGACTACTTGTAGTTTCCTGTATTTATATTGAAGAAACAGTCACGGGATCTTAAACATCCTTAATGGATAAGCTTCACCTCTTGATTCCATATCAGGTGGTTAGGACAATTCGCGAATTTCGGAAGTGTAAACTTAAACTAACCAAAACCATCTTTGCAATAAGTTTTCACAAAACGTGTCTCGCTGAAAACTTTGTAAGTAGGCTGTTTAGGTTTTTTTATTGGTAACGCCACCTCTGTATGAAAATCACTGGCTGTGCTGTGTGCAGTCTGTGGCTGCTTTGCATTGTTGTAATACTCGCCATTGTAGTGTTAGGCAGCTGGCTGTGAACAGCGCGTAGCGTTGCGCAGTTGGAGGTGAGCTGCCAGCAGTGGTGGTTGTGGGGAGAGAGATGGCGGAGTTTTGAAATTTGTCATGAACTGCTATATATATTATGACTATTGAGGTAAATAAATTGTTTGTTCTCTATCAAAATCTTTCATTTGCTAACTATGCCTATCAGTAGTTAGTGCCTTCAGTACTTTGAATCTTTTATTTAGCTGGCAGTAGTGGCGCTCGCTGTATTGCAGTAGCTTGAGTAGCTATGATTTTTGTGAGGTAAGTGATTTGTGAAAGGTATAGTTTAATGTTAGTCAGGGCCCATTCTTTTGTAGGGATTATTGAAAGTCAGATTGCGTTGCGCTAACAAAATATTGTGAGTCAGTTAAAGCACAGTCGTGTATAATTGTTCAAAGGGGACGTTTCATATGTCGACCCTTAGCCGAGGATACCTCACTGGAATCTTCTGATTTTTTTCTTGTAGTTTGTGTAATTAGTGTAGCTTTTGTTTATTGCTAGCGCGTGATTGTAGAGAAAATCTCCTTTGTAGTTGCAGTCTTTCATTGTTGTACTGTAAAACAGTTGTGGCATGCATGTAGATTTGCACCAAGTATTTCGCAGCTGCAATTAACTAGATATTATTTTCAGTGTTATGTTAATGTGTTCTCTTATTTTTTCTGTTCAAATTGTGCTTTTCTGTGTTATCGTGTGAAATATTGTGACAATAATGGCGTGTGAAAAACGTAACACTAGGCTCCAAAGTAAACTGAGAAATAATAGTGACGACGAGCGTAGCTTACCAGCACCACTGTGTAATGAATTAACAGACATTCAAAGTAGTAATTTGGTAATTGTGCATAGGGAAATGGAGCGGGCGGCAAACAATGGCGTAGACAGTGAAACAATTAGTGAAGAGGGAAGCATTATCGATCGATCGGTCGGCAACAGCTCGCCTCAGGAATCGGGAATGATAGAACACAATATTGCAACTACTGTAGACTCAGGTTTTGGGTTCTCACCGTTTTCTCAAATGAGTCAAGACACATTTTCCGCTTGTCAAAATGTGAATGTTGCCGGTGCAAATTCACTGCCGAAAAGCACTGAGGAACATGTTTCAGACACCAGTGCACTGTTATTACAGTTAATGCAACAAATGGGACAAAATCTTAAAAAGTTAGACACAGTGGAACAAAATCTTAAAAAGTTAGACACAGTGGAACAAAATCTTAAAAAGTTAGACACAATGGAACAAAATCAGAGACAAACACAGCAACAGTTAGACACAATGGAACAAAATCAGAGACAAACACAGCAAAAGCTTCAAAAGTTAGACACCACACTTGAACAAACACGTGAAGATTTAACTAGTGAGTTACATAACATTGAATCGAAATGTCAAAAAGTCTGTAATGACGTAAAAACACAAATTTGTGAGCATTTTCAACCCATTTTTTCGCGGCATGGAAATGCATTACAGAATCACGAAGCAGCCATAAAAGAACTGCAAACCATTGTTCATGAAAATCACGACACCTTGCAAGCTAAAATTGACTCAGTTGCATCTACAAATTCGGTTACGCAACTTGCAAAAACTCAGGAAAACTTAAAGGACACAGTAGATACTCTGAAACTTGGTTCAGAAAAACACACTGAGGAAATTGGTTCATTATCAGAGAAAGTAGTTGAACTTTCGGATCAGCTAAATAATTTATCTACGAAGGTAGATGATAATCTGAATGACACAAAACCGGTAGTCTTTAATGACACAGAAGAGAGCGAACAAATTAGGAAACTGAAACAAAATCTGAATCAAATTAATACGCAACACCAAAGAGAAATCCGGGAAGTACAAAAGTACAAGATCAGCTGGCACAAGTAATACAAGAATTACATATTTCAGAGGACACTCGCGCTCCAGTATGGGAAGAGGGACATAGAAATACGGAACAGCCACACAATAACAACACAGGGCACTTCGGAAATTATGAAAGAAATTGGCAAGGCACACCGAATTTTGAGATGGAACCGCCGAAACGACGTAACAATGATCGACAAGCGACTCGCCGACATGATGATTTTGACTATAAGCTGTTCATTACTACACGTAAATTTAAAACATTTAAGAATTCTGGCAACGACATTAATCCACAAGCGTGGCTCCATCAATTCTCTCATTGTTTTCCTCCCAACTGGTCATTAGAGCACAGATTAGAATTTATGTGTGGCTCCTTGGAGAATGAACCAGCTGTAAGAATGCGATCGGTCATTCACGATTGTCACAGTGAAGGAGAATTTTATCATGCCTTCCACTCAGAATATTGGTCTCAAGCTACACAAGACCGAGTAAAACATAGCATCATGATGATGAAACACTTTGAACAATCAGAATTTTCCAGTCTTGTCAAATATTTTGAAGACATGTTGCATAAGAATCAATATCTTTCAAACCCATACAGCCCTTCAGAACTCATCCGCATTTGCTTAATGAAATTGCCTGAACATTTAAGAAATATTATTTTGGCAGGACGTTGCAAAGACGACATTGAAGCTTTTCAGGGACTCCTACAAGAATTTGAAATTGACACAGACAGTCGCCGGATGCGAAAACAGGAAAACAATCACTACAGGTCACATACGTCACAATTCCGTGACGACAGAAACAATAACTGGACACGACAAGGCTATTCTTACAACGCAAATCGTGACCAAAACAGACACCACCCATATGACAACCACTGGCAGAGTAATAATAGTTACAGAGAAAGATCACATTTCCGTAGTAATGAATATGACAGAGATTACCTTAGAAACAGACAATATGGGAACCAAAATAAATATTATCAGGGGAGACAGAATAACTTTAGACGCAACGGTCCATCGCGCAGTTACGATTCAGGGAGAAATTCTCCACCACGTGACCGACAAGAAAGAAACTGTGTAAACTACCGACAAAACGACAGACCTGAATTCCATCAGAACTGGCGAGCTTCAAACAGGGCAGGGCCTTCTCGTCAAAGTGAATTTGTAGAAGTTAGGTCTCCTAATCCCAATAACGGCGCGCGCCAACAAAGGAACAGACAATGACTCGCACCGCGGGCAGCCGCGTGCGCCGGCTGGCTGGGAGAAAAATAACAGACGCTAACCTTGAGAATAATTCCAGTATTCTTTACCGACGTATACCACATGGTAATTGCGTTAAAGTTGAAACTCTGCGTACTAGGAAGAGCAAAGGGTTACACCACATTTCACATGTGAAACCGTTTATTGAAAGAATCTGCTTTTTAACTTTGTCTTTGCCATAAAACTCTTAACTTCACATTTCTAGTATGCTTTGTCAGACTTAAGAAACTGTTAACATGCAACAATTTTTGAAGTTAAATATCCAATCAACAACCAAGAGAACTTATTTAAACAGAAATACAGAAATTACGAATGCATTGTTATAGTGAACAGACGTCACAGTGTTATTGTGTGTGTACATTCTTGCTTGTTAGTTGTACGATTACGTAACGACTATAAGGCTCACATACTTAGGACACATACTGGTACTGCTAATGAGATTTTAATGCAACATTTTGGTTTATTTGAAAATACATTCTGAATTTAAAGTGCTTTCTGAGAGATACCAGATGACACAGTGGTTAGTTTATGTGACAGCTACACGATTTTTATCATGACGCTACTAATGAGTGACAATTTACATTGTTGCTTTTGCGGTGTATCTGTTTCATATCTGCACAGTTTTCTGAATTCTTCTGGAAAGAAAAACATGTTTTAGTAGTAACTTTTGTGGTATAGCAACAATGCGACAGCCTTTTTCGTGGCACAACAATACGTTACTGTACAGTACTGTCTTCATCATGCCAATAAGCATAATAACTACGATATCTATACGCAAAGCATTTCACTTTTGTTTATCATGAGGTAAGTACATTGACTTCTGCAGAACTTAGCTTTCGGAGGACAATAACTACGACACTTCCACAGAGATTATGTTACAAGACACACAGTTTAGCGCTACAGTACACGTATTTGAGTGATTAATTTTATACTTAAAACATTTATTTTTAAAGATTTTTGAATTACAAAGAAAGTTTTCCGTGATACATTTCATTCTATTGGTGTAATCTGTAACACCTGAGGGTATAATTACATTAATCCTCAGGGGGGTACACGCTTACTTTATGTACCATGTGTTTGGCAAACACAAGGAGCCCTAGCTAATATGGTATTTGCCTATACAACTTTACCCATCGGTACCATATTTCTCTAACACACAAATTACACAGCTATCTGATCATTTAACTGAGAGAGACAAACGTTTTTACTACGGCAGTGACAGATGTTTACGTAATTACACTGTTGGATAACTTCTCACTTATGAAACTGTATTTTGTATGTACTTTGTGAACTGTTCATATTTTTTCGGACCCATTGTAATATTATGAGAACTTTGAATGATGTATTTGGTATGGGATCATGATTTTTAAAGTACGTTTGAGGTAGATGACACTTTTGAAATGAGCAGAGAATTTTTTTTAGGTTTTGAAACTATTGGAGGAAGCTACGACGATTTTGGGATTTGGCTGAGGTTTTATGATGTTATTATTGCGATGATGATGTGTATTATGCTGTTGCGGTATGTTTATGATCAATAAGCTGATGCTATATGAGTTATTTGATTATGCTACTTATGATGAAATATTGAAGAAGTGTCGACGAATAAGGTAAGGAATAATGAGTAGTGGTTAGGGACTCTGGTTTGTGAAAAAAGTTGTTGGAAACCAAGAATCGTACTTTAAGAGTTATGAAATGTGTGTAAATGCGTGAATGTATCATAATGCCGGCGAAAATTTTTTGGACACTGTTATATTTATAGGATTTTGTTTCTATACATTTGTAATGCAAATTCTCAACCTGTGAAAATATTTTTATATGAGACTGTCACTGTAGCTGAAACTGCTGTCGTAAATATTTCGGTAAGAAAGGTAAGTGACCGTGACGTAATGCGTTGTGAGGGCCCAGGTGTGCCAGCCGCCTTGAGAAAAAGCCATTAGGCGGAGAAAAAAAGATACCATTAACCTCGCTATTGACATGCCTTTGTAGAAAGCATCGCAAATACGACACGCTCAAACTTGAGGAGGGAGGAGGAGATTAGTGTTTAACGTCCCGTGGACAACGAGGTCATTAGAGACGGAGCGCAAGCTCGGGGGTGGGAAGGATGGGGAAGGAAATCGGCCGTGCCCTTTCAAAGGAACCATCCCGGCATTTGCCTGAAGCGATTTAGGGAAATCACGGAAAACCTAAATCAGGATGGCCGGAGACGGGATTGAACCGTCGTCCTCAAACTTGAAAACATATGATTATACTGTGGAGCTCTCAATTTATGATGTTTACTAAAATGCCTAATGAAACGATGAGAAACATTTCACGGCTATTGTCTTGCTAGATGAGAGAAATGCCATATGGTTTGCTTTATGTATTTATTTACTAATTTTGTTTAATATCTAGTTTCTAGCTGCACTGCAGCATTGGTTAAAATAAAATTTTATAGATGTACTAATATAAATATTTTCTGTCTACAGATCGAGTAAATAATAATTTTTTTAAACAAATGAGGAAGCACAAAGAGACATTTACCTTCACAGGAACTGCATTCATAATTTTCTTTTCAAGTACTTGGTAACTTTTTTGGTAGAATAACTTCTTGTGGTGCACCACTTTAATTACATAGACATTAAGATGTGAATATACATTTCCCTTGTCTGCACAGTTGTCTTTAGTGTAATATTTTTTTCTGCTTGAGCTTTGTCATGTTTAGATATAAGCTGCTGTTTGCTAGGCATAGTGCTACTAAATTTCACTTTGTATTACACTGTTAAGCCAGTTTACTACTGATTTATTTTTCTTGTTTGCTGCTAATTGCCTTATATTAGTTGTAATTTATGCTGCTTGCTTCGCCATTTGTATTTTTGATCATTGGTGTTTGTGTTAATTGTTTTGTGCTGCTGCATTGCCTCGTCCCCTAGTTTAGCAGCTGAGCTCAGTAGATTTAAGTTAGCTTAAGAGGGGGTAGAGTATATAAGAAACTGACTATGGACAATAGGGAAAAAATGCATTGAGAAGTTATATGAAAAATATTTGGGCCAAAATGAGTATTGAACACTGAGACATAATTATTTTGAAAGAAATATGAATCGAATACAGAAAGCAGGTATAGATAGGACTTTTTGGGAATAATGACGAATGAAGGGAGATCTCCAAGAAGTAAAGAAAGTTTTGTTTGCAAAATACTGCAGTGAAACAAACCCTGTCCTTTCCTTGTGTTATCCCACTATGTTTTTGTGTACCCTTGCGTATTTGTCTTTTTCCTGTCTTTATGTGTTTAGCTAATAAGATTTATGTTGTAGAATTTTTCTAATACTATGTTATTTACTTTGTAAAGATGTTTAGACATTATTTATTCTGTTTTGTTTTAATGATCATGTGTGAAATTAATGTTTCAAAAACTAGTCTCATTATTTTATATATTCACTTATGTCATAATTCCTGTAACACTGATGTATATGTTATTTCGATTCTTTTGTAAAGCCTGTACTACAAATGTTATCTGTATTTTTATGTTATTTAATGATGTATTTTGTACCTTTGTAATTGTATTCTTATGTTATAAAATTGTAATTGACACCAGTTCATCATATTATTAACTTGTAAGTTACATTTCACTGCACACGTTTCTGTTGGTCATAGTATATGGACAATATGTGAGAAGTAGGGACTGTTAGTGTTTGCACGTGTGTTAATAATTCAGCAAGGGACTGGATAACAGCATTGCTGGTTCTAAGGACAATTCCAAAAACTTTGTGAGTGCACAAGTGGTGGTTTATGGACTTGCTATATTGTCCGCAAGACTCTTCGATGGTGATTGTGCACCTGCACAGTTGCAACAGATGGCTGCTGGCCGTCTCTACAAGGACTACAGTGGGTCTACACCTTTGCTGACTCACCAGTACCATTATTTCTACCAGGACTGCAGTGGGTCTGCACCTCTGGTGGCCCACCAATACCACAATCTCTACCAGGACTACAGTGGGTCTGCACCTCTGATGGCCCACCAATACCGTAATCTCTACCAGGACTACAGTGGGTCTACTCTGTGATGACCTACCTACCAATATTCTTCAAAACGTCGAATGACTCTACTGTGGGTTTGCTCTGTTGTGGCCCATTACCTGTCAGCATGTCAAGAGTCAGCATTGTCTTTCTGTTCGAAGGACAACACTACTTCTTCAAGACTGCATGGAAATCCACTACTTCTGTGTGCATTTTCTTTTACTGCTCAGACTTTGAGAAAAACACTGCAATTTTACTGTAATGAACATTCTGGACTGTCTTTATGGACTGTGAGAAAATTTTAGCTTTTGACCAACATTGTATTAATAAGTTTGTGCATTTGATATCTTTCTTACTGTAATTATGAAAAATTTTTTCAATCTGTATTGGCCAGTGCCCAAAAAAATTTGTAAAATTTTTTGTGGGGAGCATGGGGACTACGTAAGTAGGCTGTTTAGGTTTTTTTATTGGTAACGCCACCTCTGTATGAAAATCACTGGCTGTGCTGTGTGCAGTCTGTGGCTGCTTTGCATTGTTGTAATACTCGCCATTGTAGTGTTAGGCAGCTGGCTGTGAACAGCGCGTAGCGTTGCGCAGTTGGAGGTGAGCCGCCACCAGTGATGGATGTGGGGAGAGAGATGGCGGAGTTTTGAAATTTGTCATGAACTGCTATATATATTATGACTATTGAGGTAAATACATTGTTTGTTCTCTATCAAAATCTTTCATTTGCTAACTATGCCTATCAGTAGTTAGTGCCTTCAGTACTTTGAATCTTTTATTTAGCTGGCAGTAGTGGCGCTCGCTGTATTGCAGTAGCTTGAGTAGCTATGATTTTTGTGAGGTAAGTGATTTGTGAAAGGTATAGTTTAATGTTAGTCAGGGCCCATTCTTTTGTAGGGATTATTGAAAGTCAGATTGCGTTGCGCTAACAAAATAATGTGTGTCAGTTAAAGCACAGTCTCGTATAATTGTTCTAAGGGGACGTTTCAACTTGTCTCCGAACTACATCAGAATAAAAGAACGAATCCAAGCATATTAGCGAACAAAGCAGAAGCACAATGTGAAATAATTTGGTTAATACTGAAATAAAATCCGTTTGCAAAAAGAAAAATCTTCTCAACTCACAGCTGTAATAATGCACCTAGAGCTTAGCCGTAACTTTATAGCCCATGTATTCATGCTTTTTCTGCTCTGTGCCAAATTATCTCAACAAGCGATGTACTATTATATCACTTAGACATAAGAAAAATATAAGTGCCCTGATCTCAAAGAATGTAGGGAAGTCTCCCAAAATCTCTAGTCAGGTAGAACATAGTACTGAAATATACCTCAGCAGTAATGAATTAAAGCTATTGAACATAAACCTTGAGTACAATATTGCCCCCTATACTAAATAATAACAATATTAGAGATCTGAAAGTAAGTACAAAATATGTATGTGCGCAACTGCTAAACTGAAACACAACGAATAAAATGCTATAGCACATAAGTCAAACAATATTATTATAAGAAATAAAGACCAGACCAAAGAGTGCAATAGGATCAATAATGAACATAGGAGAACATGGGACACATACAAAAAACTTTCAACCAAAAACGTTCTTGTTTTCCGTGTGGAGAAGAGCAATAAAGCTGTTGTCACACATGAATCAAATTATATTAAGAAAATTCAAATGTTTTTCAGAAACTGTAATATGAAATAGCATATGACCCTACTCCCAAATTCTAAGACAAAATTATAAAGCTATTTATGAACTGCAACTTCCTCTTGAAACCAATTTAAGCAAAGAACCAAGTCATGATGAGCCCATCAGCTGAAAATTGAGATCACACCCTAAGAACCATAAACTATATTGTCTCATACGTCTTGTTGTGAATTTCATCAATAGTCCAAGCTATTAAAATCGCCAGGAAGATTAATATCATCTGCAAATAATTTCTTTGTCAAGAACGGCTATGACCTGAATAATAGCATAAACGATTTCCCAATCCCAGCCACAGGTAGATTTGCATCTCATGACAGTCAACTTACGTACAACCTCTCAAGGTAACAATCAGTATTGTGAGAAATAATTTACTCAGGCATGTACCAAAGAGATCCTGAAACTTACCATTATCACAGAACAATGTCAGGTACAACAACCAGTTTTAAATTCAAGAAGATGGAATCGCAGTGAGTACCAGTCTTAAGCTTGTTAGCAGACATATATATTAACAATTTGATAAAAAAAATTTTTTAGAAATGAAAGCCGACTGAAAGATTAGTTACATTACTACGAACGCTACGTTGACGACACTCTCATTTTGTTCAAACAGACAACGGAAGAAATGGAAAATCTAGCCAATGAACTTCATGAATTACACCATATGATTCAAATCACTGTAGAACATGAAACACAAGGTGGAATTATTATGACTTAAAAATCTCAAATGAAAATAAAAAAAAACATAACTTCAAAATTTTAAGGAAAGCAACAATCACCAGCTTAACTATTCATAACTATTTTTGCCATCCAGACCATCATAGAAAACATTCTTCAGGAAATGGCCAATCGCATGTTTAATATCCCAATGGGCACTAGTGACAGACATAAAGAAAGATGAATTGCTAAATCAACTGTCTCCAACTACCCACAAACAAATCTTTCATATGGAGGATTTCATACTTAATGGCCGACCTCTTCAAACTTCTTCTCAAACAAAAAAATGCAGAATAAAATCATACACACTACCTGAAACACTATACAACAGTGTCAGAAGTGAGGTGTATACAAACTCGTTTCTACTCATGTCCTAACTTCTACAGGGAGAAACTTGTGAAAGATTCACAACAAAATGTAAGGAGCACGTGAATGGACTCCGATTTAATAACCTACACAAATCCAGCTTTTCCACGCGTCTTGCCCAACGCAATCATTCTACAAATAGTATAGAACCTCAAAACACTTAATCTCGCCAACAAAGGCATGATACTTGATCTTCTTGAAGAAACTGAAATGTATGTCATCACAAATAGAGTATGTGACTACATATTCAATGGCCAAGCTGAACTGAAACACAAATTTTTCCTTCAGAATTTCGAAGAATTACTTGTTCAGAACAACTAATCAGTCAACCAACATTGTCACGACATGGGCCCACCTATATACATGTTTTTACATCCTGCCAACAGTGATGTCTGCATAAATATCCTACCACAGTAAAAATCCTATATTATACGTCTAAATGTCCAACCCATATACAAGTAAAACACTGTATCTTCATAGATATTACGTTCATACATATTACCTTCATAGATTAAAAACAGAATCCGGTTTTAAAAAACAATCTGGTTTTACTAATATTCCATACTATGTCGATGTCATAACAGAACTACACTACTGGCCATTAAAATTGATACACCACGAAGATGATGTGCTACAGACGCGAAATTTCACCGACAGGAAGAAGATGCTGTGATATGCAAATGATTAGCTTTTCAGAGCATTCACATAAGGTTGGCGCCGGTGGGGACACCTACAACGTGCTGACATGAGGAAAGTTTCCAACCGATTTTTCATACACAAACAGCAATTGACCGGCGTTGCCTGGTGAACCATTGTTGTGATTCCTCGTGTAAGGAGGAGAAATGCGTACCATCACGTTTCCGACTTTGATAAAAGTCGGATTGTAGCCTATCGCGATTGCGGTTTATCGTATCGCGACATAGTTGCTGGCGTTGGTCGAGATCCAATAACTGTTAGCAGAATATGGAATTGGAGGGTTCTGGAGGGTAATACGGGACGCCGTGCAGGATCCCAACGGCCTCGTATCACTAGTAGTCGAAATGACAGGCATCTTATCTGCATGGCTGTAACGGATTAACGGATCGTGCAGCCACGTCTCGATCCCCGAATCAACAGATGAGGACGTTTGCAAGACAACAACCATCTGCACGAACAGTTCGACGATGTTTGCAGCAGCATAGACTATCAGCTCGGAGACCATGACTGCGGTTACCGTTGACGCTGCATGACAGACAGGAGCGGCTGCGGTGGGTGCACGAATGGCAAAACGTCATTTTTTCGGATGAATCCAGGTTCTGTTTACAGCATCATGATGGTCGCATCCGCGTTTGGTGACATCGCGGTGAACGCACATTGGAAGCGTGTATTCGTCATCGCCATACTGGTGTATCACCCGGCGAGATGGTATGAGGTGGCATTGGTTACACGTCTCGATCACTTCTTGTTCGCATTGATGGCACTCTGAACAGTGGACGTTACATTCCAGATGTGTTACGATCCGTGGCTCTAGGCTCTACCCTTCATTCGATCCCTGCGAAGCCCTACATTTCAGCAGGATAATGCACGACCGCATATTGCAGGTCTTGTACGGGCCTTTCTGGATAGAGAATATGTTCGACTGCTGCCCTGGCCAGCAAATTTTCCAGATCTCTCACCAATTGGTCAATGGTGGCCGAGCAACTGGCTCGTCACAATACGCCAGTCACTACTCTTGATGAACTGTGGTATCGTGTTGAAGCTGCAGGGGAAACTGTACCTGTTCACGCCATCCAAGCTCTGTTTGACTCAATGTCCAGGCGTATGCAGGCCGTTATTACGTGCCAGAGGTGGTTGTTCTGGGTACTGATTTCTCAGGATCTATGCACCCAAATTGCGTGAAAATGTAATCACAGGTCAGTTCTAGTATAATATAGTTTTCCAATGAATACCCGTTTATCATCTGCATTTCTTCTTGGTGTAGCAATTTTAATGGCCAGTAGTGTAAGTTAGCAGTGTATTTCAAGTTTCGTTCCTGCTGTTTTTAAATGCAAAGTTCATGTACGTACAAAGAGCTGCAATTCTTTCTGAATATTATTACTTTATTTTATTTCATGTATTCAAGATAATCTCAGTTTTGATTTAAGGATTTGCCCGTTCATAGTTTATATTATATGTTGTGGTGAGAATAGAAAGAAGACATCACATCATTTGGAGTCTGTTCCTGTTGTTTTTAATCGTGAAGTTCATGTACTTATAAATGGCTGCAATTCTCTGCAAAACGTATAATCTTATTTTATTTTACTTATTTATTTTTGAGCGTTCACTTTAACGGCAGTTTTGATTAAGATATTTGCCCATATATCGACTGTATTATATGCTAACAATATCAAATAATATCTCAGAATAAGGTGTGTTATATCTTTGTCTGAAGATCTATGTAACAAGCAACTGAACACCACATTCTGACGCTGGAATACTTTCGAAACCATCGGTAAGTAAATATGTGTGATGAGATACGTTTGTGATGTATTACCAACTGTCAATGATAATGGGGACTGATAGATGGATACTTGAAGTGTTATGAAAGCGAAGGATAGGTTTTCTTGCACCATCTCGTTGTATCCTCGCCTTGCAGAAGGTCTTGGCTAAGAGGGCGGAGGGTTGGACAGAGGTTCAACGCGCTCTATTGCCCTTGGGGGGAGAAGTTGCCGCTAAAACGCAGAAGAATAAGCAGTAATTAACGGCATGAAAATGCTGAAGGCATTAGAAACCACTTCTTTAAAGAGACCTAATATACATGCACAAGGAATCTCACCTCCATTTAAAAAAGTGTAATGATGACCACACCACTGGTAGAAGATTCTCGATTAGTCCACTATTCGAGTCTCCGGAAGGAGACTGCCAAAGGAGAGGTGACCACGAGGAAAAGATCGTGTAACCAACGAAAGGGCTACATGGAAGCGTGTAAGTATGAATGTGGTAGGGAAGCTATTAAACCTCACAGTGGAAATGCAAAGACGTATTCTACATGTAATGCAAGTCAGTAAAGTGGAGTGAAAAAGAAAAGCGTTTACCGTCAGGCAAATGTAGGGTAGTAACAACAGTAGCAGGAAATGCTGTAACGGGAGTAGGGTGCATCTGAAACGGAAATGAATGGAATGGCTCTAAGCACTATAGGACTTAATGTCTGAGGTCATCAGTTCCCTAGGCTTAGAACTACTTAAAACTAACTAACCCAAGGACATCACACTCATCCATGCCCGAGGCAGGATTCGAACCTGCGACCGCAGCAGCAGCGCGGTTCCGGACTGAAGCGCCTGAAACGGAAAGGTAGGAAAGTAAGTGACGGTGAACCCTTCAGCTGTAGAACTATGTTCATCAAAACCGGCAACATTCCAACCCCCAAAACTATAGTTCAGATATACGTGCTGAAATCACATGCAGGAGATGAAGATACAGAGAAAGTATGCGAGGACGCTGAACGGAGATTTCGTCACGTTATGGGAGATGGAAATATAGTCATCACGGGGGACAGGAATTCTGTAGAAGGGAAGGAATAGAAGAGAGAGTTAAATATAGTAGGAATGACACAAGAGAAGATCTGAGTTCTGCAATACATTTCAACATGTAATAGGGGGCGCACTGTTCAAAAATCACTTGAGAAGGATTTACACGTGAAAGTGGCTATAGATACTGGAATACTTCAGCTAGTTTACATAGTACTGAGACAGAAATTTGTAACTCAGTTGTAGATTGTAGTCCGTGTCCTGAAGTAGATATGGACAAATAACAATTTAGGAATTATGAAGAGCAATCCGAAACATAAGAGAGTCCTCCGGAAGAATCAATGTGGAAAAAGGTGGGAGACTAAAGTAATAATGTGGGTTTGACGTAATCTAAGGCTGTAGATATTGCGATAATGAAAACCAGAATAGGTAGTTCACGTGAACAAGAATGGACATCTCTAAAACGGCAATCGGAGAACGTAGACAGACAAAGATACAAATATAGATGTAAGGGAGGTAACTGTGAAGAAATATTGGGTAGGAGAAGAAATACTTCAGTTGATCGACGGCAGAAGAAAGGACGCTAATGGTCACTTAAAGGCCAGAATACAGCAATGTAACTCAGTTAGGAATGAAATAAATGAGAAGTACAGGGTAGATAAAGCGAAATGGATCAACGAAAAATTCGAAGAAATCGAAATTCAAATGCTCGTCGCAAGAAGAGAGTGTTTGTATAGAAAACAAGAAACTTAATATTCAAGAAGAATTGCATTGTGAAAACGCAGTGGAAACGGCGAATAAGTGCAAAGGGTACGGTGGACGCTACGAGTCGGAGGAATTATCTAATGACGTGAACTAAGAAGAAATAATAGTTAGTAAAGGGGACTTAGGTGACTCAGTATTAGAGTTTGAAAGAGTTTTTGAAGACAAGAAATCATATACGTAATAAACAATAGGTAACATTTCTTTGAAATTTCTGAAATAAATGGGGGAAGTGGCAATAAGACGATCATTAAAGCTGGTGTTCAGAATCGATGAGACTGGAGAGGTAGACTTTCAGGAAAATATCATCCGCTCAAACCCGAAGAAAGCAAAAGAAAATAAATGCATGAAGTATCACTAGGCACTTGAAAAACTAAACAGAGATTAGTCAGTAAAAACCTGTAACAAAAAACGCACCACATGTTGTAATGAAAGCATGAAAGCCATCTGAAGATGAATCGTAATGATTCGAAATCGATAACGGTATCTTTTGAATAAAGGAACTGAAAACAAATTTGTTGGTGGTTGCTGTCTCAACACCATCAACATTTGTTTTCAAATAACAGCCACGGTCTCCAATCATGTCATCATATGACAAAATTGCATTGAACAGAGATTGTCTTAGACGACGGTCAGAAAGGACGTATGTAAGATAAAGGCACCAGGGGTAATTCTGACGTTTCGCTTGATAATGGAAGCAGAACTTCTTAAAAATTAAGACACCTTCGCAGGATTTGCCGACGTAGAAAATTCGTTGGAAAACACAAAATGGTCAAGATAATATTAATTCGTAGAAAAAGAAATGTAAGCTATTGGGAAAGGCGGGTCATATACAATATGTACAAAAATCGAGAGGAACAATAATATTGAAAGATCCATATTCTCTTATTAAAAGGGTTGTACGACACTTGCTATTCAATCGATGCATCGAAGAAGCAATGACAGAACTGAAAAATACGTTCTGGAGTGAGTTTAAAATTCTGGGTGAATGAATATCAAAGATAATGTTCTCTGATACATCACTACTGTCAGTGAGAAAGAGGAAGAGTTACGGGACATATTGATCTGAATGAACAGTCTGCTGAGAGCAGAATATGGATTGCGAGTAAATCGAGGAAAGACGAAAGTAAAGAGGAATAGCAGAAATGATATCAGTGATAAAACTGGTATCAAAAGTAGGAACCGGGAAGTAGAAGTAGTGAAGGAATTCTGCTACCTGCAAGCTAAGTATCACATGACAGGTGAAACAAGGAAAACATACAAAAATCAGACTAACATAGGAGAAAAGGGCATTCCTTGCCAAGAAAAGTCTACTGGCTGATGATGGTTATCAGCAGATACAAGGTGTCGTTCTGTGGCAACGTTTCAACAAATTTCATACTCGTAATCTTCAGGCGATTCGCGGTTGGTAAGCAGAGCAGACTTCATCATCGAGATTCACCGAGAAAGCCTGCATTACTATAAGTCTACTAGTATCAAACATTAATCTTATTTTGAGGAATAAGTATCTAAGAATGTACTTTTGGAGTACAGCGTTGTACGGAAGCTAATCACGGACTGTGGAAAACCTTGAAAGGAAGAGAGTCGAAGTAGTTGAGATGTGGCGAGGAGAAGAGTATATGTAAAACAATGACAATAAAAAAGAGGATGATAATGCATGGGTTCAGACAACATGGAGTAGCTTCCATGGTACTACTGGGATCTACATATGGTATAAGAAGCTGTAGTGAAAGACAGAGATAAAAATATATAGAACAAATAATCGAAGATATTGGATTCAAGTGCTATTCGTAAGATGAAGAATGTTCAAAATATGTTTAAATATGTGTGAAATCCTAAAGGACCAAACTGCTTAGGTCATCGGTCCCTAGACTTACACGCTACTTAAACTAACTCAATCTAACTTATGCTAAGAACATACACACCCATGCCCGAAGAAGTACTAGAACCTCCCGTGGGAGGGGCCGCGCAGTCCGTGACATGACGCCTCAAACCGCGCGGCCACTCTGCGCGGCAAGATGAAGAGGTTTGCACAGTCTTGAAAGCAAGGCTTCCTCCATAATTTGGGTAAAACATGGGCGAATAATTATATTAAAACACACGAGTCACTACAGCGTTACAAACGAGAGTATCTTGCTGACACGATATTTAATAATCTATTTCTTATTTTAAACTTCCTGGCAGATTAAAACTGTGTGGCGGACCGAGACTCGAACTCGGGACCTTTACCTTCCGCGGGAAAGTGCTGTATCATCTGACCTACCCAAGAAAGACTCACGACCCGTCCTCACAGCTTCAATTCTGACAGTACCTCGTATCTTACCTTCCAAACTTCACAGAAGCTCTTCTGCGACTTCCTTATTTTATTATCCTATTACACAGCCAAAATAAGTAAGTGAAACCAAATAAAGGAAAAAGTATTATCAAAAACCGGGTTTAAGTGAAATACATTTTGAAACAGCTCTTTGAAAAATTCACAATTTTCATTTTCAAAAATGCTGCTTGAAACATAGTCTTACGTTTTACAACGGGAGAAACGATAGGAAACTTCGAAAGCAGCTTATGTTGACCACTCTAGAGCGTGTTTCTTCACGTCTTTCTAAACTCTGTCACTAAGTTGAAACACCAAGCAGGAAACATTATGTACTCCTCAGTATACTGTCCTCAAGGTTTAACGCTCTCCGCGACTAGAAGCGGCGACGCTTTCTGCGAAACTCAGCCATCATTTTTCAGAACAATGCACAGGTGCCTACAGCGCAAGTTGTCAATGGTTTTCTCGATAGACTGGAGAGGGAAATGCTGTACCATCATAGTTCACAAACGTACGCCCCTGTGATGTCGACTTGATTGTCAAAATTAATGTATCACTGTGCTGCATTAGCTTCAGAACTGTTATAGAGGCTTATTGTACAACAGACCGCTCCATTCGACCTATAAACACAACTTGCACTGGTGAACGTGTTCTGTGACTTCCACTTTGCTGTGTAGCTGGTAGTACACGTTGCTGATAACTACAATGACACCTGTATCTATTACGCCCTAGTTCTAAATAAATATTTGCCACTATGTTCTGAGATTCCTCAATACTGTTTCCAGAAACGTAATCAGGATTCTGCGAATTAATTAGCGTCTGTATTTAGGTGTGTGCCAGTTGTGTTTTAGTGCTTCCATGGTTCTCCCCCGTGGGTCAGACAAATCTATGACTATTTGTGCTCCCCTTGTACTGATTGGTAAGCAATCTCTTTGTAGACTGAAAGTTCACAATATCCTACCATTGAAGTCTCTCACTTGCTTTCACTATCGGTGCACTTAGTTGATCATTCGCTTTATTATTTTTGCAGATTGTTACAATCAGGTATTTGTATGAGTTGGCTGTTTCCATGTCTGTCTTATTCGCCTTGGGTTTTTCTATGTTCTATGTTTTTGAGTTGTGTGGTGTACACAATTTTACACTTTTGGACAAGTAAAGGAAATTGCTGCTCCATTCACCACGTTGAAATATTATCAATATCCGACTGAACATTTGTGCAGTTTATATATATATATATATATATATATATATATATATATATATATATATATATATATATATATATATATATATGACAGCTCACCGTTGTAGATAACTCCATCCTGACGTCTGTATGGTCATCAATATTCGTCATGAACCTCAATAGACCCAACACTTCCTAGGACTACCTTGGATTACACCTGAATTTGCTATACTTCTGTCGCGGATCTCCTTCAAGATGTGTCCTGTTCACCAATAAATCCTTAAGACACTTAATTTCATAAGACATATCATGGTTCTTTCGTTAACAACTCTTTGTGTGATACTTAGTTGAATGTTTTCTTAGTCTTCATAATACCAGTGCCCAGCTTTTCGATATATTGTTGTCTTGTAACATACCTTATGTTTCAAAATTCTTAAAGAGTTGTTATTGATTTTAATTATTTATTGTACCAGATTCCGTGATTGTTTTAAATTTATACGTAAAAGTTGAACCAAAAATTTAATTTTTAATAGTAGATGCAACTTTTCACATCTAATGTCTTATTCATATTTTCACATTCAGGATCATTTTCACACATCAAGATATCTCTAAAAACTATGTTGTGAATGAGAGTCAACGATGTTTAGCGAAATTTTTATTTTTTTCTGTGGAGGTAATTAAGTATCGGTCCTTGGTAACGAAAAATTCGTTGGTATTGTGAAGACTGTTCTAAAACATATCAAGTTCTGGTAGTACTGACATATTGTTGTTGTTGTGGTCTTCAGTCCTGAGACTGGTTTGATGCAGCTCGCCATGCTACTCTATCCTATGCAAGCTGCTTCATCTCCCAGTACCTACTACAACCTACATCCTTCTGTTTAGTGTATTCATCTCGTGGTCTCCCTCTACGATTTTTACCCTCCACGCTGCCCTCCAATACTAATCCCTTGATGCCTCAGAATATGTCCTACCAACCGATCCCTTCTTCTAGTCAAGTTGTGCTGCAAATTTCTCTTCTCTCCGATTCTATTCAATACCTCCTCATTAGTTATGTGATCTACCCATCTAATCTTCAGCACTCTTTTGTAGCACCACATTTCGAAAGCTTATATTCTCTTCTTGTCTAAACTATTGATCGTCCACGTTTCACTTCCATACATGGCTACACTCCATACAATTACTTTCAGAAACGACTTCCTGACAAATCTATACTCGATGTTAACAAATTTCTCTTCTTCAGAAACACTTTCCTTACCATTGCCAGTCTACATTTTATATCCTCTCTACTTCGAGCATCATGAGTTATTTTGCTCCCCAAATAGCAAATTTCATTTCCTACTTTAAGCTTCTCATTTCCTAATCAAATCCCGCAGCACCACCCGATTTAATTCGACTAAATTCTATTATCCTCGTTTTGCTTTTGTTGATGTACATCTTATATCCTCCTTTCAAGACGATGTCCATTCCGTTCAGCTCCTCTTCCAGGTCTTTTGCAGTCTCTGACATTTCAGTCCATAATTAAAAAACGTGTTGTTAACAGACGTTGACATTAATTAATGAAATTTTTTTCTTTTTAATTTTTTGTGGTGGTTATAAAATACTGTCTCCTCATTTCCTTGAACTCTGGCTGTAAGTATACTACGTGAGAATGATGACTTGTGTTCCATGTGACCGATTTTCGATATCCACCTGATTGGCAAGCCATTCTGCTGGATTTACCTTAATTAGTTTGATGTCAGGATATGTTCTAAGGTTATGTAACGGATGACAGCTATATTGGACGTTGTTTTCGGCATAACTTCCATTATCTAACTGGTAGATGAAAGTGCCTTGAGATGTCTTCAGAGTTCTTCTCACACGTATGTATTCGAAGAATCTACGGTGTACAGTATGGTTAATAGAGGGAGTGGTTTCCTACAGAATCAGATATATTTGACCCTGGAATCCTGCTAAATTTTAACGAGCACAGATGTTTCTTACGCTTCACATCATTATGTGGATGGCAAATGACGAAGAAGGCCATTTCTTTGTGCGAAGGACAGTCACAACTAAATTGTATTTTAACATCGTGGGAATCTATATTTCAGTCTACATCTACAATCCACCAGCTATTGAGCGCACAATGTTGGAAACAGTGTCTCCAGGTTAAATTAGATTAGATATATTTTGCTCCTGGATGTGGAGCGTGTCAGAAAACAAGAATACACCATAAATATTTGCAAAATGAGAACAGATACGCTAATGTCCTTCCACAGATGCCATATGAAGTTTTATACGGTTCGCCATCTACAAGGGCAATTTGTCATTAAACATTAAAAGTTAAATACACTTAGGTGCATATGATACTTCTTAGGATTTTGGAGCCACGCGTCATCAAATTTAAAACAAAATTAGAGCACTTATTTACAGTGATCACTGCACAAACTGATCGTACATAATATTCTAATTATGTGGTAATGTTAATAACATACACGAATCAATTTGTACTGGTAAGAAATGTATTGAGCAAGTTATGCGAGAACTATCGCTAAATGTCAGCTGAGCTGTCTAGCTTACCACTAAGATGATACAAGTCCGATTCACGGTGACCTACAGGATGGGCAAGCTCCCCGTTAGATCATGCAAAGTTATGAGAAACGATGTCATGTGAAGGATAGCGCTTTATTGAATGAGAGTTACTAGGGGTGGACTAATGAAGCATGAGAATGCACAGAATCTCTGGCACTACACAACAGATCTCGAACCACATCTCATATATAAATGAAGTGACACATCTGACTACAACAGGGAACTAGCCATCATTATAACAATTTAGATTATTATCGTAAGACATCAAATACAATGATTTTCTCACTGAATCAGACCAACAAAAAATGTACAAAAGTTGGTAATTATGAACTACAAAGTTGATACAGGTGGGTGGACAAATGAAAGCATAATATGAAACAAGATCAGTGATACGACCAATGACTGCGTAATTTGTTAGTGATTTGAAGAGAGAAGGAGAGAAAAGGATGAGTAAATATCAGCCATCAAAGTACGTGGTGGGTGCAGCTAGGTGGCTGCGATTGTTACAATTAAACTCTGATACAGTTAAATCCTGATACATTTAACTAGTTTTGCATATCCCTCTTCTAGGATATTGCGTCGATGGCTCATTGTTACCAGTCCTAATGGGTATGAGTGTGCAAGACGGTTCTGGTAGTAGCTGTAAATTCTGAGTCCAGTTTGACCTCTGTCGGAGACATCTCTCTTTTAAATTCTATGCAACAACCTGGAGCAAGTATACTTTTCGATAACCCGACAACAGGTGTTCTGACTTTTTCTCGGCCAAACCTAGCTGGTACTGCTGGTGTAGCAATCTCGACGGCAACTTGAAGCAGACTTGCCAGTGCCGACCAATAATAATTTTATAAACTAGCTTAATAAATTCCTACTCTCACGGATTTTGTCACAGATAACTAATAATGGTATTATGTGGGGAGAAAAGCACAGAATCTCTCGCACCACACCAGTTCTCGAACCTCAGCCAATTATACCCTCTGCAAGCAGACACACATAGGAAAATGCTCCTTCTACTGAAATAACTACCGTGAACTAACCGTAGATTCTTACTCGGATTTAGATCAAAATTGCTGCACAGCACTACTGTGACCAATGGGTGGTCCCCTCGCCTAAACCTCTGAGTTTTTCAGTTGGCTTTAAGACCTTATCTAGGCAAAAAGTGCTAGTTAACTTCACTTTCTTGATCCAGCTACAGAAAGCTCCGAAGATATTAACGGAACTACCTCACTCTAATGAAAGCAAAGGAGAAGAAGAAGTAACTAGCAACGCAGTCATTGGCTGTAGTGAATACTGTCTGCGGTCGACTACACTGTATACTGGGATGTCCGTATTACATGAGAAAATTGGTTGCGTGACAGTTTGGGTATAAGATATCACGTAACATTACATCTTCATTTACCCAAGTTCCTGAGTGTTTCTGTTATACTTCCGTATTTGCTGTACCAAGCTCTTAGCAACCTTGGCACTGGATTGTTTCCGTGGCTGTTTTTATGTCTCATTCACAAGGACTGCAAACACTGCAACGAAACACTAGTTATGGTCACACTAACGTTTTGTATGCGACTTGGTTTACAGATGCAGCACGTTTTCTCAGAACCATATCAGCAAACTAAAACTTCTGTTCATCTTCCCTGCTATCCTTCTCACTATGATGTCTAAAGGTTAGACATGCTCAAAATGTTTACTACAGATAATATCGAGTTCTTTCTCTTTGTTGCATGCATTGCCTTTCAGACATACATCATCTTACACGTATCCACATCTGATGAGAGCAGCCATTATTACACTAAGCAGAAATACTTTCGAGGTGTTTCTGCAATTCCTCAAGATTCTTCAATTTCTTCTGAAAAGCCATTTACTTATTTGAAGAACAGTGAACACTGAATGGCAGTAGGACATTTCACATTCATTAGAAAATAATGTACTAGTTTATACCATACAATTGCTGTATTTTGAAATAGGATAAACGTAATTTCAAACAAACTACAGCAAGTAGACAAAATTTTGGTTTTTCTAAAATATTTAACACTACAAATGCTGCGAGTGGCTGTTCAGGCTCTGTGTGGCGCTAGAGTTCATGCAGATTAAATCGCTACAAATGCTCTTCAACTCAGGTTGTATATTCAGTGCCTGAGAATGAGCTCTTAAGACTCGATCTACCATTCCTAGACCGGCAAGGGAACTTGCTGTTCCAACAGGACAATGCACGTCCGCATGTATCCCGTGCCACCCAACGTGCTCTAGAAGGTGTAAGTCAACTACCCTGGCCAGCAAGATCTCCGGATCTGTCCCCCATTGAGCATGTTTGGGACTGGATGAAGCGTCGTCTCACGCGGTCTGCACGTCCAGCACGAACGCTGGTCCAACTGAGGCGCCAGGTGGAAATGGCATGGCAAGCCGTTCCACAGGACTACATCCAGCATCTCTACGATCGTCGTCATGGGAGAATAGCAGCCTGCATTGCTGCGAAAGGTGGATATACACTGTACTAGTGCCGACATTGTGCATGCTCTGTTGCCTGTGTCTATGTGTCTGTGGTTCTGTCAGTGTGATAATGTGATGTATCTGACCCCAGAAATGTGTCAATAAAGTTTCCCCTTCCTGGGACAATGAATTCACGGTGTTCTTATTTCAATTTCCAGGAGTGTATTTATATTCAGATTAAGGTCAATAATGTGTTGCCTGCACAGTTGTAAAACATCTGCAATTCTTATTGGTCACAGCATTAATAAACTGGAAACTTTTCTACAGATTTTATGTGAAAACAATGATGACTAAACTCCTACTGCGACCAGAGCTGGCAACACATTAGCAATTTTTTCATTTTGTTCAGGACACTGCTCATAAACATCTGAAGAGCACAGCTGTAATTTGGAGATGAGCGACTGGGGAAAACGTCGTTGTATTTAGAGGTGTACTGCACTAAATTTCGCCCTAATAATTTGTGAGAACTGTACAGTGAAGGGTAAATGAGCAGAAGCGCAGCCGTTTCAACATGATGTGACACTCCCTTTGGCTGCTACCATTGACCTTTCACTCAGCTGTAATTTATCGGAATTTGAAGCTGTACCATAAATTATACAAGACTGTAAGCCATTCCAATGTCGCATATCCGCACTCGTTTGGCCTCACGTTACTACAGTTGTGTGACCTTCAGTCCAAAGACTACATAGGCTATAATGGATAATTACAGATATGTTTTGTGAAGTAGAAGTCTCTGCCAGTTTGATGAAGCTCTTCGCGATAGTCTATCCTCTTGGGCCTTTCTATCTTCGAATAACTACTACAGCCTACATCCATTTTAACCTGCATACTGAATTCTCCTTGGTGATTATCTGCAGTTCCTCATCTACGCCCACAAGTCGCTCTAGCCACGCTTTTGTAGCCGCGTGATCTTGGGCGTCCTGTAACGGTTCGCGCGGCTGCTCCCCTCGGAGGTTCGAGCCCTCCCTCCGACATCGGTGTGTGTTTTGTCCATAGCGTAAGTTAGCTTAAGTTAGATTAAGTACTGTAAGCTTAGAGACCGATGACCTTAGCAGTTTGGTCCCATAAAATCTTACCACAAATTTCCAAATTTTTCTTCCTCTCTCCTTTCGCTCTGCGCGTGCAGTCCATATGCACACTCTTCCTTGCAAGTAGCATATTCATAATTCCTTGACGCCACAGAAAGTACGCTTCTTTTAGTCAAGCTGTGTCATAAACATAGTTCTCCCCAATTCGATTCAACTCATCCCTATTTGTTACGCTAACTACCTATCTAATCTTCAGTATTCTTCTATAGCACAATACTGTAAAAGCATCTGTTTATGTTTCAATTGCTTATCAATAACGCCACACTTCGTATCAGACCACAGCCAGACATATGGTTTTAGAGAAAAGGCTCCCTAATACTTAAATTAATATTCAATGTCAAAAAATGCTTTTTCATAAATAATTGCTACAGACAGTCTGCATTTTATATCCTTTCCACTTCGGCCATCATCAGTTATTTTACCGTCCAAGAAACTAAACTCATTTTGTACTTTTACTGACTCAGTTTCCTTGAAGCTCAGCTTGTAACCTCTTTTAAAGACATTATCCACTTCGTCCAACTTCTCTTCCTACTCGTTTGCAAATTCTGACGTAGTTACAATGTCACTGGCAGACGTCAAAGTTTTTATTCCATCTTTCTGAATCTAATTTCCTTCTTCAAATTTTTCTTGGGTATCCTGTACTGCTTGCTCAATATACACGTTGAATAACATCGTGAAAAGGTTTCAACGCTGTCTCACTCTCTGGGCCACTATATCTACTGCTTCATGAATACTGTGAAATTGAAACTTCAAGCCGGCCGGGGTCACTCAAAATGGTTCAAATGGCTCTGAGCACTATGGGACTTAACAGCTATGGTCATCAGTCCCCTAGAACTTAGAACTACTTAAACATAACTAACCTAAGGACATCACACAACACCCAGTCATCACGAGGCAGAGAAAATCTCTGACCCCGCCGGGAATCGAACCCGGGAACCTGGCGTGGGAAGCGAGAACGATACCGCACGACCACGAGCTGCGGACAACAGGCGCTGTATTTGCTTCGTGTCCTATTATTGGGTCTCGGTCCATCTCAACCTAAAAGTGATTGGTCCTCCAAAGGTCGGTGGCTACTACGCCTTCCTAGGAGCGCTCTGTGTATTCTTATAAAAAATACGCTTCTTTTGTTTACCTCTCAGATCTCGGGTGTTTTCTTGTCCCCAGAGTGGATGTCGACGCCCTGTCTATCCTTAGCACCTGCACAACGAGTATGATGACATTTTATATCAGCAGGAAAAGCTAACTATGTCCCATGAAAAATGTACCGCATTCTCCAACTAATGGACCATGGGTCGTGGATGAAACACGAGCCCAATTAGATGCCGACTTAAACGAAGAGTTTACGTTCCAAGTATATTTGTACTAACTACTACAATATTTCAAATTGAAATCAGTGACGGCTCGTGACCACACATTTCAATTATCCCGGAAATGGCTGATTTGCAGCCCCACGTTCATTGGAATGTTGTCGCTTCTGTTGCATAATTTCATGGCGGTAGTGTCGATGTGAGGACAAGCTTACAAACAGATTTAAAACGCTGTGTAATCAGTGATGTGTTGGGTTTTCTGAGTTAATAATTCCACATTCGATAATATTTTGGCTTGATATAAACACAAAACTCATTAGTGACAGAACAGTATTGTCAGTTACAAATAATTGTGACGATTTTTTATGCTGAGTCGCTTAAAACGTGGACTACAAATTATAACTACATTTGTAGATGACTCACATTAGATGTATTGGTCTAATATATACGTGGGATATGAACAGGTGGTAGAAGTGTAGACGATGGGAAAGAGAAGCAACGTAATATATTTACAATATTTGTTCTGTTGTATTAGCTACCTCCGTTATACATTCTTTGCGGTGTCGACTGCATCTTCTTCGACCGCATCAACAGTGCTGTGCGCCGCTCATATCTGCGCGGTGGCGCCACTGTCAAACCTCCCACCAGCGCACCGCCAGCCGGGATCGCTCCCCCGTCGCTCTCTCCGATTGGTGGCGCCACGTATTCACGCAACCAGAGGACGCTGAATTCACATGACGTCACTGCCTGCGACTCTGATTGGCCGGCGCTTCCATTTCGACAGCCGCACTCAGAGCTTCTCCCGGACTCAGTGAACCTACAGATATGTCAGCCTTATTACGAGAAACTGCAGTGAGAAATTACATTGGTACAATGCTACCAAACATTGCTAGTTACCAGTGACTTGTCGCCTTGTATCAGTATTCAAGATTACTTGTTTCTATGAATAGCATTAGTGTAGTTGTATATAACTCAGCTTCACAAACGGACCTAAAGCACTTCACAGTTACGTATACCTCAGTTATTAAGCGTACATATTATAGGTATATGTGTAACTGTATTATCTTTTTGTAGATGCATGACTTTCTTGGCCACCATATCATTCTTCCTAACTAATTACGTTTCCTTTTTGTATGTATTTCTTATTAAGTTACATTCAATAAATTAGCAACTTAATATTGCATTATTAGAATTAAGAAAATAAACGTAGCCTACTTTGTTATGTAGAGGAGCTACAGTCTAGTGAATATATTGTACGACTTGCTAGATAATCATAAGAAGACATTTTATGATTGCAACAAATAAATAAATAAAATAAATACTTGCCCTTCTGTCAGTTTTCGCTATTACTTGAGATACACCCTGAATTTATACTGGTTGTCGTCTGCGTTTATAAGCCAATTTCCTCGATGCCCTACTATAGACATAAACATATCCTTAGATAAACTGACAATATTGCCAGTTTTCAAGTTCCGACCAAGATTCTTGTGAAATAAACGGAAATCACTTTTAAGATATCACCACTTGAGAATTCTTTTATCTTGGTCCCTAAGCGATTGGACTCAGCTGAAACAATAATACTAATAATAATAAAACGGCGTAGGGAGCTCCTAGTGGTCTTGCCACAAGCGACTTCTAACCTTTTCGATTATCCCGTATCTCTCATTCGTTCCGCACACGTACTAGTAGCTTATTCGATTGTTTTATATGACGCTTTATCCGCTCGAGACGAAGCGCCTCGAGCGGATAAAGCGTCCAAAATGTTTCTAACACATCCCGTGATAGCACTACGAAAATTTTTAAAGCTACGTTGCTAACACTAAGACCTCCCGGCGTCAGACACTCAGGTCGATAGAGTATGAACCAAAACACCAATTTAGTTCGTGCTGTGAGCTGTCGTCCAGTAGAACATGCGCAAACGGTAATTGAAGATATCACAAGAGCTACGGACGGCAAGAAAAACGTATCTGTGAGTGATCGTATTGTAGATCCGCGTGGGTGAGAAGGCTGAGCGTCAAAACCCCTGTGATGACAAATTTTTTAATTGTTCACGCGAGAAACTGTTACATGGGAGAATATTTTCCTGACACGTAAAAGGACTTTTTAGAGTTCGCAGTAATGCTGTTTTGCCGGGCTGCTGTCTCTTCGGTAGTTGAACGTTATGCACGTGTTATTGACTTTATTATTTTGTTTATTGTTAATTATTATTATTACTATTACTTCCTCACATGTGATACAATTGTACTCTACAGTACCATAATGATGGAAGCTGAAGAAATGAATTAAAAATAGTACTGGAGCAGCGACTCGAACCTAGGTCTCCTTGTTTAGAAGACAAACGCTGAACGTTGCACCACCGTAACAGTATAGTTAACGCTCCTGCACGGACTAACTTACTTTCCCCCTAAATTGCCACTATTGCCAGTGATTTCCGGTATTGGAATAGCAGCCCAGCGTTGGACGTAATGGGGAAGTCCTGTAACTCAGATGATCGTATAAATCTTATCATTAAATTTTTCCCGAGACGTTTAAATCTAATCTTTATCTACGACAGTAGTGGAAGCTGAATGTTCGCCAACGTGCAGCAGTGATGATGTTTGTGTGTCTTGTGTATTTAAACCGGGGACTGAGGAACGACGGAGAGGCTTCGTCCCTCTGTAGCCCTCAATGGTTCACAACCCCAGAACAGGCCACAGCAGTCCACCTCCGCCCACCCCATCGCCACCCCACACTGAACCCAGAACTATTGTGCGGTTCGGCCCCCAGCTGAAACCCCCCCACCCCCCACCCCCATCCCCTGGCCCACGGGAACGTCTCATACCAGACTTTTGTACCCCAGATCCAGATGTTTGCGTGGTAGAGTAATTGTGGCGTACGTGTACGTGGAGACAGTGTTAGCGCAGCAATCGTCGACATAGTGTAACTGAGGTAGAATAAGAGCAAGAAGCCCGCATTCGCCGAAGTAGACGGAAAACCGTGTAAAAAACCGTCCACAGGCTGGCCGGCAAACCGGACCTCGACACTAATCCGCCGGGGGAATCTGTGCCGGGGACCGGCACGCCTTCCCGCCCGGGAGGCAACGCGTTAGATTGCGCAGCTAGCCGGGCGGGCTATGATCATATTTGGTATGTGGGGCGCTCAACTCCGCGGTCATCAGCGCCTGTACAGAGTTCCAATTTGCACACAGTCCAATTTTTACACAATCCAATCTAGCCAATGTCATAAATGGTGATGCTGAAATGACGAGGACAACATAAACATCCAGTCGCCGGGCAGAGAAAATCCTCAACCCGGCCGGGAATCGAACCCGGGACCCCGTGATCCAGAGGCAGCATTGCTAGCCATTAGAGCACGGGCTGCCGACACGTGCAGCAATGCTAACATAGTGCGGCGGTGGGGTAATGATCAGCATATCTGCTGAGTAATCAAGAAGACACCGGTTCGAGTCCCGGCTACAACACAAGATTTAATTTATTTCTTCAACTTCCATTCTTATCGCAGATAAAGGTCAGACTTAAATATCTCGGGGAAAATTTAATTATACGATCTATATGATGTACTCTATATGTTTACTACTTTCAGATAAGCGAAGTGAAAGGAGATTGCCAAGAGATCATTGCTGTAAACTCCAAATAGCCCTTTTACATGTCATAAACACATGTAACACCTTCTCGCATAATACAGTAGAAAATTCGTCGTTATTAGGGTTTGAACCTTATGTACGAACACCTAACGCTCTACCAACATTCCCTCATAATCGACAAGTGTTAATTACTGACGGTTTCGATTCTGATGTGCTCCATAGTTCTGATGTTACTTTTAATTAATATTTAGGCCCGTTATGCTGGACGACAGCACATAGTTAGAACTAAATCGGGGTTTTGGTTGGCACTCTATCGACATACAACATTTAGTTCAAATGGCTCTAAGCACTATGGGACTTAACATCTGAGGTCATTAGTCCCCTAGACTTAGAACTACTTTAACCTAACTTACCTTTACTTGAGTTCCGGAAAGCGTTCGATACAGTTCCGTACTGTCGCCTGATAAAGTAAGAGCCTACGGAATATCAGACCAGCTGTGTGGCTGGATTGAGGAGTTTTTAGCAAACAGAACACAGCATGTTGTTCTCAATGGAGAGACGTCTACAGACGTTAAAGTAACCTCTGGGGTGCCACAGGGGAGTGTTATG
The DNA here is from genome assembly GCF_023898315.1 of Schistocerca nitens. NCBI lineage: Eukaryota > Metazoa > Arthropoda > Insecta > Orthoptera > Acrididae > Schistocerca > Schistocerca nitens. The sequence goes on along the minus strand of NC_064614.1, from coordinate 699,644,907 downwards.
GGACCATTGCTTTTCACAATATATATAAATGACCTAGTAGATAGTTTCGGAAATTCCATGCGGCTTTTCGCGGATGATGCTGTAGTATACAGAGAAGTTGCAGTATTAGAAAATTGTAGCGAAATGCAGGAAGATCTGCAGCGGATAGGCACTTGGTGCAGGGTGTGGCAACTGACCCTTAACATAGATAAATGTAATGTATTGCGAATACATAGAAGTAAGGATCCTCTATTGTATGATTATATGATAGCGGAACAAACACTGGTTGCAGTTACTTCTGTAAAATATCTGGGAGTATTCGTGCGGAACGATTTGAAGTGGAATGATCATATAAAATTAATTGTTGGTAAGGCGGGTACCAGGTTGAGATTCATTGGGAGAGTCCTTAGAAAATGTAGTCCATCAACAAAGGAGGTGGCTTACAAAACACTCGTTCGACCTATACTTGAGTATTGCTCATCAGTGTGGGATCCGTACCAGATCGGGTTGACGGAGGAGATAGAGAAGATCCTAGGAAGAGCGGCGCGTTTCGTCACAGGGTTATTTGGTAACCGTGATAGCGTTACGGATATGTTTAGCAAACTCAAGTGGCAGACTCTGCAAGAGAGGCGCTCTGCATGGCGGTGTAGCTTGCTGTCCAGGTTTCGAGAGGGTGCGTTTCTGGATGAGGTATCGAATATATTGCTTCCCCCTACTTATACCTCCCGAGGAGATCACGAATGTAAAATTAGAGAGATTCGAGCGCGCACGGAGGCTTTCAGACAGTCGTTCTTCCCGCGAACCATACGCGACTGGAACAGAAAAGGGAGGTAATGACAGTGGCACGTAAAGTGCCCTCCGCCACACACCGTTGGGTGGCTTGAGGAGTATAAATGTATATGTAGATGTAGATTTTTTTTGTGGTTTTAGGGCGCACAACTTCAACGGTCATTAGCGCCCAGACTACGTGAGGAGTGCACCGCGAGTCACAAGTTTAAAACAGCAACGAAACGGAAAACACGATAAAAGACAGACTGACAGGCAGAGGATTAAAAAAGTAAAACAGCAGAATCAAATGTCCTTTGAGAGGGTTGTCAAATTGATAAAATGAAGAACGCGAGCAGCTGCCCGTGGGTCATCCGCTAAAATGGCTTCTACAGTACATGGCAGGCCAAGATCAAGACGCAGGGTGTTAAAATCCGGACAGACCGTTAAAATGTGGCGGACCGTCAGCAATTGCCCACATGGGCAGAACGGCGCCGGCGCAGCCGTCAGCAGATGGCGATGGCTGAACCGGCAGTGGCCAATTCGTAGATGTAGATGTAGACCTAAGGACACACACAGATCCATGCACGAGCAGGATTCGAACCTGCGACTCTGGCATCAGCGCGGTTCCAGACTGAAGTGCCTAGAACCGCTCGGTGTAACAAGTTGTGAACAGAAAAGATTTGTACCGGTACTTAAAATCAATCCATAAATTTTACTCACAAATTTTTAGTTGTAACGTCCAAATAACAATCATGTGAGAAAATAGGCAGATCAGGAGACCTTAAGGTGGCAGCCCCACCGCGTGACTACCCTAGCAACAGGCTCGTATCCGGTTGCAGGGAAGCTCGAAAACAGTCACCGTCGGACGGATATCAAATGAATAGGCAAAGCCTGACAAGGACAAACGATGTGGAATCTCAGATACAAATAGGAACTTGGAATGTACAAGGACTGGAACAAAAAGAACAACTGCACAGTCAGTTAACGTCCAGAAACGTCAATATGGCAGTAACTAAAACGAAAAAGAAACTGTCAGGAATAAAGTATTTGGTTGATTATGTAATGATTTATAGTGGAGTGGGTCCAGAAACTAGTTACGTGTGGCGCCGCAATAACACAACAGATGGAAGAACAAGATCCACAGCTACACCTTCATATATGAAACAAGAGTGCCCGAAGTCTAAAAATAAACAGCGGATCGCACAATAATACGTCTATAGAAGGAAACAGAAGAAACTGAAGTGTTCTGTGAAGACTTTCAAAAGCAAGTATGCCAAAACAAGAAAAATTATCTGGTTGTATGTGGAGCTCGTATAGCAGGCGTAGGAAATTTGTCTACAACAGAAACAATAGGAACATTTCAAAAGTAGCTATTAAATAATAATGGACACAAATTTCGTCACTGTGCAACGAAGAACGAAATGAAAACTACCAACAGATTCTTTAGGATGGGGAGCTTTAGTCGATTATTAACTATGTTTCTGTAACCAGAAATCCCGAAGGACTAGTACAAGATGTAAGGTTACATAGAGGTGGCGACGTCGAGTCCGATGACATCTTGGGGATTTCTAAAGTAAACCTGCTTACTAGAAACAAACTAATACTAGGAGTAAACTCGAAGGTAAAGTTTCCAGAGTATAACTTCTGCAGTAAGTCTACTGCAGCAGCGACTCGCATATTTTTTACGAAATAAATTTACAGAAAATAATTTAAATACGGAATGGGAAAATATAGTGGTATATGTCATGCAAATGACGACGGCGGCAGAAGGGAAGAAAAAGGAATTTAGGGAGAGGAAATACATTTAGAGAGAAACATAAGGCTTACATAAAAAATCTACAGTACAAGCAGCAGAAACGAAAGAGGAGTATAAAGATAAATGTGACTACGATAAGCAAATAATGAGAGCGTCCATCTGGGACAGAATGGTATCAAACACTGAAACTGATTTACATGGTAGACAAGTGACAGCTTTTTATATTCCTGAAGCAACGTAACGACCGATAAAACTAAACTATTGAAAATGGAAGAGGACAAAGAACAGGAAGGTGAAATACGTCAAGGTGACAATATTTCACTAAAGAAGGTTAAAGTAAACAAAGAATATAAAAGTAGCAGGACCAGACAATATTAATGCAGAACGTACCAAATGTTAAGCATAATTGTTACATTTATTAAATGAGTTTTGAAAATGGAAGTCAGTGCCCGACTCTTGAAGAGTCGCTGAAGTACTTTATTTCTTTCTTTTGTTTCCTTTTTTCCAGTGGTCAGTTTTCTGACTGGTTTAATGCGGTCTGCCACCAGTTCTTCTCCTGTGTCAACCTGTTTATCTCTGAACTACGTCCTCAGTTATTTGCTGAATGTATCCCAATCTCTGTCTTCCCCTACAGTTTTTACCCTCTGCAGCTCCCTCTAGTACTAAGGAAGTTATTCCCTAATATCTAAACAGATGTTCTGCCACGCAGTCCTTTCTTCTTGTCAGTATTTCCCACACATTCCTTTCCTCACCAATTCTCCGGAGAATCTCCTCACTCCTTAATTTATCACTCCAGCTAACTTTCAAAATTCCTCTGTAGCATCACATCTCAAAGGCTCCGATTCTCTTCTGTTCTTGTTTTCCCACGGTACATGTTTCACTACCATACAATGCTGTGCACCAGACATACATACTCAAAAATCTTTTTCTCAAATTGACGTGTACATTTGATACTAGCAGAATTCTCTTGGTCTGGAATGTCCCTTTTGTCACTGTTCGTCTGTTATTTTACATTATCTTTTTTCCGTCCATCATGGGTTATTTTGCTGCCAAGTTAGAAGAGTTCCTTAACTTCATCTGCTTCGAGATCACCAATCCTGATGATAAGTTCCTGGCAGTTGTCGTATCTGCTACTTCTAATTACTTTCGATTTCCTTCGATTTACTCTCGGTCCATATTCTGCACTCATTAGACTGTTTATGTAATTCAGCAGATCTTGTAATTCTTCTCACTTTCACTCATGATAGGTATGTCACCAGCGCATCTTATGTTTGATATCCTTTCACCTGTGATTTTAATTCCCCTAATGAACCTTTCTTTCTTCCTATAATTGCTTCCTCCTTGCATAGATTGAACAGTATGGGCAAAAGAAAACCTTCTTCTTACAGCCTATTTAGTCGGAGTACTTCATTCTTAGTCTTCCTCTCTTATTGTTTTCTCTTGGATCTTTTACATCTTATATATTACCGGTATTCCTTTCTACTTACTCTTATTTTTCTCAGAATTTCGAACATTTGGCACCATTTGACACTATCAACGCTTTTTCCTGGGCAACAGACCCTATGGCCTTCTCTTTATTTTACTTTAGTCTTGCCTTTATTATAAACCTCGGCTTCAAAACTGCCCCTCTGGTGCCTTCACCTTTCCTAAAGCCAAACCGATCGTCATCCGACACGTCCTCAATTTTCCTTTCCTTTCTTCTGTACATTATTGTTGGCAGTAACTTGGATGCATGAGTTGGTAAGCTGGTTGTGCAGTAATTCCCGCATTTGCCAGCTCTTGTAATCTTCGGGATTATGTAGATGATGTTTTTCCGAAAGTCAGATGGTATATCGCCAGACTCATACATTCTACCCCCGCCTAAAAAAAATAAAAGCTAGTGTTATACTTATAAGTACAATTCAAGTATATTCTGTTACAAAAAGTTAAATTGAAACCACCAATGTGAATAGTTTTGTTGCCACTTCCCCCAACGATTTTAAAAATTATTATGGAATGTTATCTATCCCTTCTGCATTATTTGATCTGAAGTCTTTCGAAGCTCTTCTAAATTCTAGTTATACTACTGGATCCTCTACATCTTCCGTATCGACTTCTTTTTCTTGTTCTATCACGTCATCAGACAGATTTTCGTCCTCATAAAGGCTTTCAACGAACGCTTTCCACCTATCCGTTCTGTCTTCTGCATTTAACACTGGAATTACTAGCTTTAAATTTGACTTTTCTGAATGCTGAGTCAGTCCTTATGACAAGCATTTATTTTATGGTCTCTTTACACTTTTCATGCAAGCCATTTCGCATTACTTTCCCTGCACTTCTATTTATTTAAATTCCTAAGGGAGTTATATTTCTGTATTCCCTAATTTCCTAGAAACATTTTGTACTTTATTTTTTCATCGATCAACTGAAGTATTTCTTGCGTTACTCATGGTTTCATCGCAGTTGCTTCTTTGTAAGTATGCTTTTCTTCCCAACTTCTGTGATTTCCTTCTTTGGTAATGTTCATTCATCTTCAACTGAAATTTCCATTGAGCTGTTCCTTACCGCAGTATCTACAGCCTTAGAGAACTTCAGGCTGATCTCTTCATTCTCACTACTTCTGAATTCCACGTCTCTATGCAGTGACTCTTCCTGACAAGTCTTAAATTTCAGCCTACTTTTCATCACTAATAAGTTGTGATCTGAGTCTCAGTCCAGTGTTATTTCGAAATCTCTGCCGTACCATGGTGCAATCTAACCGAAATCTTCTGTTTCTCCCGGTATTTTCCAAGTACACCTCCTCTTCGTATGATTGTCGAACAGAGTATTCGATATTACATTCGAAATTTAATTGAGATTTCAGTCTTTCTCCTCTCTCATTCCTACTACTAAGCCCATACTCTCCTCCTGTAACCCTTTCTTCTTCACCTTCTCCTACAACAGGATTCCAGTCAGCCGGCCGCGGTGGTCTCGCGGTTAAGGCGCTCAGTCCGGAACCGCGCGACTGCTACGGTCGCAGGTTCGAATCCTGCCTCGGGCATGGATGTGTGTGATGTCCTTAGGTTAGTTAGGTTTAAGTAGTTCTAAGTTCTAGGGGACTGATGACCACATATGTTAAGTCCCATTGTGCTCAGAGCCATTTGGATTCCAGTCATCTATAACTATTAGATTTTCGTCTCCCTTTATGTGAGGAATTACCCGTTCAGTAACCTCATATACTTTCTCTATACATTCATCTACAGTTTGCGACCTTGGAGTGTATACCTGAACTATCGGTGTTGATTTGTTGTCAATTCTGATGAGAACAACCCTGTCACTGAGCTATTCACAATAACTCACTCTCTGCTCTAACGTCCTATTCATAGCGAATCCTACTCCCGTTATACCATTTTCTGCTGCTGCTGATATTACCCTACGCTCATCTGACCAGAAATCCTTGTCCTCTTTCCTGGTTACATCTTATATATTATAGAATCCCTACAACGTTCAGTCTTCTGACATCCCACGCCCCGATACGTAGAACGTTATCCTTTCATATGTTATTCAAGCCAGTTCTGATGGTCGGCTCCCCCTTGGCAGTCCCCTCCCGGATGTCCAATTACAAGACAAATTCCTTGGGTATGTACACTATGTGTCTTTAATGCAGAGGTTTCCATTGCATTCTGCAGTTGATAATTACCGATTCTTCGGCCTTTAGGGGCAGTTTCCAATCCCCAGTGCCAGAGAGTGCTCTGAAACTCTGTCCGATGCTTCGTCCTCTTTGAAAAGGCCGTTGGCTGAATGAGGATGACTTCTCATGCCGTAAGTCTTCGGCCACCATCGCTGATGATTTTTGTTCAGACTTTTAGCGGAATTATTATGACTGTAGAAAAATGGAATTAGAAATGTCTGAAAATTGCAGAAGAATAAATCTTTTGAAGACTGGCTATTAATTACATGAGCAAATAAATAATAACTGAATGACCAGAATAGATAACGTCCTCTTACTGGAGGAGCAAAATGGTTTTAGAAAACGTTGAACATGCAGTTGCAATATTATAGAGTTGCGACAAAAACTGAAAAGAGAGAAGAAAATAATCTGAGGACATGTACCATATTGTAAATTATAAAAAGCCTTCAATAAAGTGAATAGGTGTACGATGAGGAACAGAATGGGAAGACGAAAATATCCTAAATATTTAATACAAAAGACAAAAAAGTTTCAATAAAGAAATTTTAGTCAGTATAGGGAAAGAGTACAGACCCAACTGCAACTAACAGAGGTATTTTAAATTGTGTGCCAACAACATTGTTGTGCCATGGGTACAAGCTATAAGCCTACTTTTAAAGTGACGAAAAAGAGGACTATTTCGTTCAATTCCTGAACAAGTGATATTTTTTGTCATGAGGGGATATGACAACATTGGTTTAATTACATACGTTACAAGCATTTAAAAAAAAAAAAGACGCTAGTATGTCACTTCTAAAGCTGTAACTGTGCTCATTTTCAACAATCTCGAAGACGTTATCACAAAACTATTAAAGAATCACTGACGTTTCAACAACTACTTTTTATAGTGGTTAATTTAGGGAAGTATACGTTCATTTACACAGAAAGCTAAGTATGTTCCGCTCACGTTTCTACAACTGAGGTCTTTGGCGATAATCTCCGAGTACACGCCAGCAGGAAGCTACGAGAACTTGATGGCCTTTGTATCCAAGGTCTGCGCCGTGGCGTGCTCCCCGTTCTTGCAAGAAACCCTGCCGCGGCAGTCAAATATTCATGCGTGCGATATTGACAATATAACTTGGGTAGCCGCCTCCTTTGCTGGCGCGCTGCATAATGCACCGCGCACACAGCCCAGCCGCTCTCATTAAGGCTGTGGCGCCGAGAGTACGTCGGTGCGGCGAAGGACGGTGATCGAACGTTTGTAGCAGAGTTACGAGCACCGCCTCTGGGAACTGGCAGTAATAGGTCAGGGTCCTTTCAAGCTGTTGGAGAGGTGGAGGAATTCGTCAAAGTCGAGACAACGTGGAGCTACTACTGGCCATTAGTTTCTCTTCTTTGTTACCGTATACCTGTTGAACATTCAATTGTTCGGAGCTGTAACAATTAATATTTAAAAATGTAATCTAAAGTTGCAAACGTCTAGTTTAAATTGTTCAGAGTATTGTAGGATGCAAATGCACTGCTGGATGTTAAGACTGCAACACAAGGAAGCAGAGAAAAACGGAACTCTCCTTAATCTGCATATACAGTGATCTTGAAAGAAGCAATGACGGAAACAAAAGGAAGGTTACAGAATAAGACCAAAATTCAAGGTGCAAGGATATCAATGATGAGATTCGCTAATGACATTGCTATCCCTGTGAAGGTGAGAAAGAATTACTGGATATATTGAGGAACGAACAGTCTAATTGTTATGGCGTACCCACAAGCGACGGAACGAGGATGCGGAAAGCAAGACCAGAGAAGGCGGTTTTGAAACTGCGCCAAAGGTGCGTGGAACTGGACCGTGCCGCGCCAAGAGCGACACCTGGAAGAAGTGAATGTAAGCACCGCTACTGCTAGCATCGGCCACTCATATCGCTTCAGTGTACTAATAATAGTGGAACGTATTTGCTGAGCTTGCTTCGAAAACCAACAAGTTGTGATCCTTATCAGTTACTTGTCTGTACTTTGACTATAGGGATGAGTATTACTGATTGCATGTTAAGAGCGACACCGATGTAATTCCAAAGTTAAGTATTGTTTATACAAATAAAACTACTAATGTTATTTGTTTGAGTTGTTGGGTAGGATTCTGAGAACGCTGCATCCCTTAGGCACCCTATAAGCGACGAGTGGGCAAGATCCCACAACTGCTGACGAGTTGTTACAAAGGAGCTACGTGCCTTCTGGCCACGGACTTCTTTTATTTTTAAATTTTTTGGTGTTGGCACCTTAATTCTCTTTTGTTTTTAGTTTGCAGGGGCGCATATTGCTTTAACAGTTTCGTGTCGTTTTTGCTAATCAGTATTTTCAGGTGGGCGTTGCAGAAACTTTCTTTTTACGTATTTCTGCCTATTTTGCTTGCCTTCTCTATTTGTTACATTTGTGTCTTCCAACATGGCCACCCCTCCGGTCCCACCCCCTGCTCGTGCGCCGCAGCTGCAAGCCTCAGATGCCACACAGCTAATGCAGATGTTTCAGTTCCAGACTCAGCATCGCCACCCTGCTCAACACGGTGCAGCAGCTACTGGCCATTCCGCGTGATACGATCGTGTACAATGTGCCTGACGTCAAAAGCAGAGTCCCTCAGGGGGCTCAGCATTTAGTTGCTGGGTACCGGCTTGGCGACCCCAGGGTCCCTGAGCTGGGGACTGGGAAGCGCCACCAGTCCTCAATACCATAAGATATGAGCATGCGTCAACGACCACCGTAAGGCGTTACGGTGGTACGTTGTACGGTACAGGGCCTGGGGATCTTGGCTTAACTGCCTGGATCGCGAGGATGGTATAAACCTTTATAAAAAAAAACCTCAATCTCAATGTGTGCTGCGCGCCGAGGAGACGCATGGCTGTCGAGGTAGAACAGTTGCTAGTGGGCGACCTCTGGGGAACCTGGGGCCCCCCAGTTGTATTAGGCTTACCCAGGCAAGCGGGGCTCTCTCTGGGTGGACATTCCTTCCCCTAGCTGCTCGTGGGACCACCATGAAACGAAATACGAGTAGTGCGCAAGCACGAGTCTCTAAAAAAAGAAAGTTCAATGCTTTACAGTATGACCCCCAATCGTTCCCTTCCTGTCCACAACAGAGGAGGAACGGCGGTCTAAATTACCTGATGAGACGTATTCTCCTCGGTTTCTGGTTTGCAGCCGAACAGATGGGGACGCATTTCTGACCACAAAGCCTCAGTTTTTTGGAAAATTTAGAGAACAAGTTTGGAGAAGTTGAGGGCATGTTTAAAATGAGGTCTGGAGCAGCCTTCATACAGACAGCATCCCCAGCACAGTCACAGGCATTGCTTGCTTGTGACAAGCTCGGTGATGATGCAGTCACCATTACGCCCCATAAGAGCCTCAATATGGTTCAGGGACTTTTTTTTCATTGTGACCTGTTGTTGTAGTCTGACGACGAGTTCCGTGCAAAACTGGGACGCCACGATGTCCACTTTGTACGACATGTCTTCAGGGGACTTAAAGATAGTAGGGTCGCCACCAGCGCCTTCATCTTGACTTTCGTGGGAGACACCCTGCCCGAGAAGGTCAAGGTGATGATATATCGATGTGATGTTAAGCCTTACGTCCCTCCTCCCATGCGCTGCTTTAAGTGCTGCAGGTTGGGGCATATGTCATCGAGATGTGATGCCAATCCTACCTGTCGGGATTGTGGAAGTGCCTCCCACCCCAACGTCCCGTGTTCGCCGCCCCCTGTTTGTGTAACTGCGGACAGAAACATTCACCTTGCTTGTCAGACTGCGCGGTTTATCAAAAAGAACGGAAGATTATGGAGTATAAGACCTTGGACAGGCTTACTTACAGAGGCTAAACGCAAGTAAGACAGACTTCACCCTATGCTCATTTCATCGACGTTTGCTGCAGCAGCTTCAATGTCACCATCCCTGGCGATGAGCCCCCAAGCTTGGCCGCTTTTTGTGGGCCCTCCAGCCCGGCCGTCTATTCCTGCACCCCCAGGTAGTTGGGGGAACACCCTCTTCCGTTGCTCCTCTGTTATCAACATCAGGAGTAACAACCGCTCCTTCTTTGGGGACTTCAGTCCCCACCTCTGAGCCGGAGAAGTGCCCGCCTCCTACGGCTCCCCTCGCGTGGAAGGGATCGCTCGGTGTCCTCCCTTCCACGGTTACTACCCCTCCAGATGTCAGCCAGTGGCCGAAAAAGCCACCACCTGAGGCCCATAGGGCTTCCAGGTCTTCCTTGGTCCACGAGACTGGGTCGCAAATGCCCACCCAGCCTGATTAACCGACGGACAAACGGGACCCTACCAAAAAGAAGAAAAAGCAAAAGGAGAAAGACATAGAGACGAAAAAGTTCACCACTGCACCTGAAGATGATGTGGAGCATCTAGCGTCCCCTCAGGAGCTAGATGTTGCTCGACCTGCAGCTCCTATGGAAATTGATCAGGCTACTTCGCAATCGGTGGTGGCGAGCGCTTCTAAGGCGTAACCTATCCCCCCCCCCCCCAGGTTCTTTCGTGTCTTCACAGTTGGATACCATTATCCTTCAATGGAATTGCCGTGGTTTTTTCCACCACCTTGCTGAGTTGAAACAGCTTTTGTGTCGCTTCCCTGCCACTTGTCTGGCCCTACAGGAAACTTGGTTTCCTGTTCGGCGGCCCCCTCCCTCTGTGGCTACCGGGGTTACTATAAGAGCCGTGTAGAATACGACAGGGTGTCTGGCGGTGTCTGTGTTTATGTTCTTGCCACTGTTCCCATTGCCCCAGTGCCACTTCACACGGCTCTCGAGGCTGTGGCTGTTAGAATCTGGGCAGGAATGGAGCTTACCATCTGTTCCCTCTACCTTCGACCAGATAAGGTTGGCCCTCTTGCTGACCTACCTGCCTTGTTCGCCCAGCTCCCCCTGCCATTCCTCCTTTTGGGGGACTTTAATGCCCACCACCCTTAATTGGGTGGGGCCCACATCTCAGGCCAGGGTAGGAACGTTGAGGCTCTCTTGGCACAGCAGGATATTTGCATCCTTAACACTGGTGCTCCCACATATTTTAGCTTGACTCATGGCACATACTCTACCATCGACCTCTCTCTTAGTAGCCTAGGTCTTCTTCCATACCGCAGTTGGAGGGTCCACGACGACCTCTGTGGTAGCGACAACTTTCCTATCCTGGTTTCTCTTCTTCAATCCCAACCCCCTGACTAGCTACCACGATGGTCTCTTCGTGGAGCTGACTGGGCAGCCTACACCTCAGCTACTATGGCCATCGCTCCACTTCCTGGTGACATTGATTTGGCGTTGGACGAAGTCACTTTCGCGATTGTTTCTGCTGCAGAGGCAACTGTCCCCTGCTTTTCCAGTACCCTAAGGCGTATGTCAGTCCCTTGGTGGACACCAGAGATTGCAGAAGCTATCCGATACTGCTGGTCGGCCCTGCAATGACACTGGTGTCATCCTTCCCTAGAGAATCTGGTTGCCTTTAAATAGCTGTGGGCCCGGGCTCGGCGGTTAATCCAGCGGAGCAAACAGGACTGGGAACGATATCTTGCCACCATAGGTTCTTGCACCTCCCCATCTCAGGTGTGGTCGCAGGTTCGGCGCTTTTTTAACTTTCGCCCTCATGCATCTGTCCCTTGCCCTTCTCTTCGGGGTACACTTTGTACTGACCCAATCGCCATCGCCGAACATCTGGCAGAGTACTTCGCTCGTATTTCCACGACAGCAGGATACAGCGCAGAATTCCGCGCCATTAAAGAACAGGCTGAGCATATGCAGTTGTTTCGCACGCACTGTTGGGAACAACGCCCCGTTTAGTGAGTGGGAGTTACAAAGTGCACTTACATCTTGCCCCGATACCTCTCCAGGCTCAGACTGAATTCACAACCAGTTTCTTCACCATCTCTCAGCCCACTGTCAGGGTGAATTACTCGCCCTGTTTAACCGTATCTGGATGGAGGGCGTTTTCCCAACTCGTTGGCGGGATAGCATTACCATCCCAGAGCCGGAACCTGGTGCAGGTCCGCTGGTGGTTGATAGCTATCGCCCTATCAGCCTTATCAACGTTATGTGCAAACTCCTGGAATGGATGGTGAGTTGCGGCTCATGTGGATCCTCGAAGCTCGAGGCCTCTTAGCCCAGCAACAGGGAGGCTTCCATCAGGGCTGCTCAGCGATCGACAATGTAGTCTCGCTGGAGTCGACTATTCGTGCAGCTTTTACTCGGCGAGAACATCTAGTTGCTGTTTTCTTTGATCTTCAGAAGGTGTATGATACCACCTGGCGCCATCATATCCTTGCTACGCTGCACGAATGGGGCTTACAGGGTCCACTTCCCATTTTTCTACGGAATTTTCTCTCTAATCACTCCTTTCGGGTTAGAGTTGGCACTTATTTTAGCTCTGCTCATATTCAGGAGAATGGTGTCCCGCAGGGCTCGTTTCTCAGTGTTCCCCACTTTTTGGTGGTGATTAATGGTCTTGCAGTTGCGGTGGGCTCATCGGTCTGTTCCTCTCTATATGCCAAAGACTTTTGTCTTTATTACAGTTCCCCAAGCATCAGTGACGCCGAACGGCGGCTGCAGGGAGCTATCCATAACGAACATTTTAGGCATCCAACCATGGTTTTCAGTTCTCAGCCTCTAAGGCCCGAGTGATGCATTTCTGTCATCGTCGAATGGTCCACCTCCATTCAGAGCTCTAAGTTGCCAATCAACTCCTTTGTATTGAGGAGACGCATCACTTCCTTGGCATGCTGTTTGATGCTCAGCTCACTTGGGCTCCTCATCTTCGTGAGCTTAAACAACGATGGCGGCACCTCAACATCTTTCGCTGCCTCAGCCACACCGTTTGGGGGCTGCAGGAACAACCCTCCAGCAGCTCTATAAGGCCTTAGTCCAGTCCCGTCTCGACTATGGGAGCGTGGTGTATGACTCAGCAGCACCTTCAACGTTGCAGATCCTCGACCCGATTCTCCATTGTGGCATCAGACTGGCGACAGGTGCCTTCCGCACTAGTCCGGTGACTAGCCTTCTTGTAGAAGCTGGAATCCCTCCCCTACGATTCCGCCGACAACAGTTGCTTGCGTCATACATCGCCCGCATCCATGCCTCGCCCGACCACCCAAACCGCAGGCTCCTTTTTCCATCTTCTGCACTCCCTCCCCACGACGGCGGTCTCGGTCGGGTCTCCCGATCGCGGTCCGCGTTCGTTCCCTTCTCTCGTCACTAGAGTCCTTTCCCCTTCCTCCATCCTTCTGGCCTTCTTCTTCTACCCCTCCGTGGTGCCTCCCTCGCTTGCGGCTTTGCTTGGATTTGTCCTGGGACTAAGTCCTCCGTTCCACCTGCCAGTCTTCGTCAACAATTCCTGGCTCTTCTTGCCTCGTTTCGCGATGCAGATGTAGTCTACACCGATGGTTCTGTGGTCGATGGACGCACTGGGTTTGCTTTCCCATGGCGACTACTTTGAGCAGCATTCCCTGCCTTGTGGGAGCAGTGTTTTCTCTGTGGAGCTGGATGCTCTTTATCGTGCACTCGCTCACCTTTCCTCCTGCCCTAGGGAGTCATTTGTCATATGCAGTGACTCCCTGAGCGGATTGCAAGCACTCGACCAGTGCTTTTCACGGGACCCTTAGGTGAGCGGTATTCAAGATGCTGTTTCTGCTCTCGCCGAGTGTGGTCTTCAGCGACGTTTGTGTGGACCCCGGGCCACATCGGCATTCCAGGGAACGAACGTGTCGATCGGTTGGCCAAGCAGGCCACCACTTCACCACCCCTGGAGCTTGGTCTCGTGGAAAGAGACCTTCGGTCAGCCCTACATCTCAAGGTCCACGATGTCTGGAGCTCTGAATGGTCTGTCATGAACACGCCAAATAAGCTCCGCATGGTCAAGTCGTCCACGGCCGTATGGAACTCATCCGTGAGGGGCACGCGTAGGGACTCAGTTGTTCTCTGCCGTCTCCGAATTGGACATACGTGGTTGACCCACAGCTATCTTCTTCGTCGTGAGAACCCGCCCAAGTGTCGCTGTGATGCAGGGCTGACAGTGGTCCATCGCCAGCTGCGGTGGCTGTGCGGTTCTAGGCGCTCAGTCCGGAACCGTGTGACTGCTACGGTTGCAGGTTCAAATCCTGCCTCGGGCATGGATGTGTGTGATGTCCTTAGTTAGGTTTAAGTAGTTCTAAGTTCTAGGGGACTGATGACCACAGATGTTAAGTCCCATAGTGCTCAGAGCCATCTGAACTATTTTTTTTTTTGAAGTGGTCCATCTTCTGATGGACTGCCCCCTTTTAGCTCCCTTGCGGCAGTCCTTTAATTTACCAGCTGCACTTGCTCTAACTCTCGGTGACGATGCCTCTATAGCTGACTCAGTTTTACATTTTATCCGTGCAGCTGGGTTTTATCAATCGCTCTAGTGCGGGCGCTCTCGCATGATTTCTCAGGCTACACCCACTCCAGCGACTTTCAATTGTGACATGGATACCAAAATAGTGTCTTTTATGGTAAAAAGTTGTGTTAGTACCTCTATCAACGCTTTCCAGCTGGAGGTTCTTCGTTTGTAGTTGAGTGGTTGACCGTTTACCTGATTCATCAACCACTGTAGTCTGTTTTACTCTAGTCAACTATTTGCTCTGCTCCTTTTAAGTGTCTTACATATTGTGTTACTGCTGTGTTCAATTTAGCTCTGTCCCCCTTGGTGTTTCCTCCCTCTGGGTGCAGAGGTTACGCTTTTACTGTATAGGCCTTTTACAAGTATGTCTGTTTTTAACTGGGGACTGATGACCTCGATGTTTATCCCCCATCAAACCCCAAAACCAACCGACCAACCAACCAAAAGCAGAGAACAAATTTTGAAACAGTCCGATTCCTCGATCCTTCATTTCAGCAGGTAGCAGGTAGACGAGTACAAATCCAGTGCCTTGTCGGCTCATACGTTTGAGCAGTCAGCTATTTGTCGGGTTGAGTCCCGTAGTTGCGATCGCCCCGTTCCGCACCGGCGGCGTGCGCTAGCCACGCCGGATAACAACCTTCCACGTCGCGTGTGCTGTTCGCTACACAGTCGGCTACACAGGCGAACGATGTCTTGCCCTCGCTGTTATACACAGCACAAACGCCAAGATTGCCCCTCCTGCCAAGCTCAATGTTACCTTGTGGTAGGAAAGGACATGTGCAATCCGTGTGTTTGCAAAGGAACAAAGAACAGAATTCTGCCCACTCACAAATCTCTCGTCACAAGGCCCATATCATTCAAAATGGTTCAAATGGCTCTGAGCACTATGGGACTTAACAGCTGAGGTCATCAGTCCCCTAGAACTTAGAACTACTTAAACCTAACTAACCTAAGGATATCACATACATCAATGCCCGAGGCAGGATTCGAACCTGCGACCGTAGCGGTCGCGCGGTTCCAGACTGAAGCGCCTAGAACCGCTCGGCCAGACCGACCGGCCCCATATCATTAATCCAGTATATTAAAAGTCTGCAGTTTCGTCAGTGATACGTCAGTCAAACAAACCTTTTGTTCATTTACTTATTTGTGGCTAAAGTGGGACATTTCAGTTGGACACTGGTGTCTCTGTCTCATTGCTCATCGTCGCACATATGAACAATTAGGCCCCGGACGCCTGTCTAAAACTAGCACGCAACTAACGGCTTATAATGGACTAGACATTCTCGTTTTCCGAACATGTACTTCCCCTATTATATATCGCTTGCATACGCGAACAGTGATTTTTACAGTGCTCAAATCATCTGAGAGTGAGAACATATTTGTTTCCAGAATGAGGAGACGAGATACTGGCAGAAGTAAAGCTGTGAGTACCGGGCGTGAGTCGTGCTTCGGTAGCTCAGATGGTAGAGCACTTGAGCGCGAAAGGCAAAGGTCCCGAGTTCGAGCCTCGGTCGGGCACACAGTTTTAAACTGCCAGGAAGTTTCAACATATTTGTTCTTGATTCTTTTGAATTCAAGACAATATGTTGTCAGTGTCCGCATTCAACGCAAAAGACAGTGTAGGTAGCTTGCTAAAAGAATTCCCGCAAGTCTTCTCTGATGGTTTAGACAAAACTAACAATTTTGTTCCACTACGCTGAAAGACAATGCTCAACCAAAATTTTGCAAGGTCCGATCTGTTCCCACTGCATTACGAGACAAAGTCGCTGCTGAACTTAAGGAATTGCAAGTTAGCGGAGTTATTGCGCCCATATCACCTAGTCAATGGGCAAGTCCACTGGTTTTGCTCCTCAAACCTTCAGGACGAATTCGCCTCTGTGTTGACACTGCCACGCCCGGAAGATCTTATGGACAAATTAGGCACTGGACGCTATTTTTCAAAAATTTATTTGCAGCGTATCTTCAAATACCGCTCGAAGAAGTATGTCAAAAAGTGTGTGTAGTAAATGCTCGTTTTGGCTTGTTTAAATATTTGCGTTTGCCTTTTGGCAGTGCTTCCGCACCCGCAATTCTTCAACGTATTTGGAACAGGTAACAGCCCAAGTGTCAAACTGTTCAAACTATTTGGACGATATTGTCGTAGCAGGTCGTGCACCTGCAGAACATATCACAAATTTACGTGCTTCTTTTCCTGTGTTATCTGATGCAGGACTAAACTGGAGACTGGACAAGTGCGATTTTTTTAAACCTGAGTTGCGGTATCTTGGTCTTGTCTTAAACAGTGGAAGTATAAATCCTCTTCAGTCTCATTTGTTAGCCATATGAGATTTGCCAGTGCCTCGCAATGTCACAGAATTGCAGTCAGTTTTAGGGAGAATGAACTATTATATTCGGTTCATACCGAATGCTGTACAAATCGCAACAATGTCTCCTTTGTTTGGACAGAGAGTGCCAAGTAGCCTTTTAAAAACTTAAAAATGCATTGCTCAGTGATCGCTGCTTAATTCACGTTGATCCTGGAAAACCAGTTGTATTGCAAGTTGACGCTTTCTCTTGTGGAATCGGTGCAGTGCCTTCTCACAGAATTGGTGATAAAGACAGACCTATTGCTTTTGCATCAAGAGAGGCTTTGGCTATTGTTTATGTTGTCACCAAATTGCACCACTATTTGAATGGCAGCAAATTCTACTTAGTAACGGACCACAAGCCTTTTAAGACCTTGTTTCATCCGACGAAACCGGTTCCTGTACGAACTGACAAAAAATTACAAAGATGGGCTTTGTTGTTGTCTCAATACCAGTACTAGATTTTGTATCGTCCGACAGCTCAACATGGTAATAGGGACGACTTTCATGTTTTCCGATTGGCCCTGATGAAGACTTTGACGCTTCTGCTGCATTTTGTTGTCACATCGATGCTCAGGATTCTGAATTCCTTCAATCTTTACCGCTGAACTATAGGATAATTACAGGCCAATGACGCTGATCCAGATTTGAACAGTTTACTCAACTACACTCGCACATCTTGGCCTCAGCCATGGAATAGCTTAAGGAACTCTGTAGTGCGCCGATACCTCGCACGTCGACATAGGCTCGCTGTACAGAAAGGTGTGATTCTTGTTCAAAATGACAGTGGACAGCCACGTGTGTTGATCCCTACAGCTTTGCAAAAAGAAGTGTTACAGTTACTTCACCAAGGACACTGGGAGATTGTTCGTACGAAACAGTTGGCATGTCGACTCTGTAGTTGGCAGGGAATGGACGCCCAAATAGAACAGATGACGTCATAGTGTCACGCCTGAGCGGAAAATCAGTCCGCTCCGCCACAAAAATTCTTTGCTTGGCCTAAGTCGCAATCGCCATGGCAACGTGTGCACATAGACAATGCGGGACCTTTTTGGAACAATCTTTGGTTATTGTGATTGACTCATATAGCAAACTTCCATTTGCTGTGCCAACGAATTCGACAACGTCACGTAGCACAATTCAGGTGTTGTAATCGATTTTTTGCCTAGAAGGCTTACCTGAAGTAGTAAAGCCAGACAACGGACATCAGTTCAAGACCAATGAATTTCAAATATTCTGTGAACGCAATGGCACACAGCATCTCACTAGTGCACCGTTCCACCCACAGTCAGACGGAGAAGCGGTACGTTTTGACAGAACATTCAAGCAGCATATGGTCAAACTTCGCTCCGCACATTCCAGGAATTAAGCATTGCAACTGTTTCTCGCCTCATATCGTTCGCACCTTCGAGATGGACCACCTGCGGCGGAAATGCTTAACAGCCGCCGCCATCGGACAAGGCTCCACCCGCCTCAGCGTCCGGCGCCGCAGAAAGGCCGCAAGTACCGATTTTCACCGCGTTGTGACCGAGCGGTTCTAGGCGCTTCAAATGGTTCAAATGGCTTCGAGCACTATGGGACTTAACATCTGAGGTCATAAGTCCCCTAGAACTTAGAACTACTTGTAACTAACCGAAGGACACCACACACATCCATGCCGGAGGCAGGATTCGAACCTGCGACTGTAGCAGCAACGCGGTTCCAGACTGAAGCGCCTAGAACCGCTTGGCCACACCATCCGGCTAGGCGCTTCAGTCCGGAACCGCGCTGCTGCTACGGTCGCAGGTTCGAATCCTGCTTCGGGCATGGATGTGTGTGATGTCCTTAGGTTAGTTAGGCTTAAGTAATTCTAAGTCTAGGGGACTGATGACCTCAGATGTTAAGTGCCATAGTGCTCAGAGCCATTTGAACCATTCGTCCGTCGACTTGGCACCTGCATGTATCTTATTTCAGACCCAGATGGTTTGCAGCGCCACCACCAATATCAACTTCACCACTGTCATGTACATGACGATCTTTCAGTCTCTCTTCCCCCAAATGAATGATTCCAGGGGACAGCACGGCCACAGCAGCCGCCAACGCGGGATGACCCCTTCGAGACAGAGTCTCCGCCTCCTTCACCTCCTCTCGTTCTACCGATGGAGCTGGACCCGCCCACACCACAGCAGTCGCCGCCTTCTTCCTCTGGATCATGGCAGCAGGAGGTGGACGCATACCCTTCTAGTAGTTTTCCAGGAGACGTTTCTGCCAGAGCGCAGGCCGGATGGCGAGGTATGGCCTGAAGCTTGACGTCCCCTGCATCCACATCTTCCGGCCCATCGAGGCGCCCACACTCCTGCATGCCCCGCCGTGGTCGCACTCCATGCACAATGACGGTCCGTCGGTTTGGGGGTGGTGGGAGGAATCATCTGGCGTAACCAGAAGCGCCGGGAAGAATTTGGGGAACGCAAGACCAGAGAAGGCGGTGAGGAAACGTTAGCTAATGGTGCACAGAATTGGACCGCACCGAGCCAAGAGCGACACCTGGAAGAAGTGAATATAAGCGCCGCACCCGCTAGCCTCGGCCGCTCAGATCGCCTCAGTGTATTGACATTAGTGGAACGTACTTATGGAACGTGCTACAAGAACAACGAGTTGTGATCCTTATTAGTTACTTGCTAGTGAAACGTCCCCTTATTGAACAATTATACACGACTGTGCTTAAACTGACGCACAATATTTTTAGCGCAACGCAATCTGACTTAAAAAAATCCCTACGAAAGAATGGCCCTGACTAACATAAAATATACCTTTCACAAATCACTAAATCACTTACCTCACAAAAATCTTCGTTACTCCCACTACTGCAATACAGCAAGCGCCACTACTGCCAGCTAAATAAAAGATTCAAACTACAGAAGGCACTAACTACTGATAGGGGTAGTTAGCAAATGAAAGATATTAATAGAGAACAAACAATGTATTTACCTTGATATCATCATATATAAATATAGCAGTTCATGACAAATTTCAAAACTCCGCCATCTCTCTCCCCACATCCACCACTGCTGGCGGCTCACCTCCAACTGCGCAACGCTACGCGCTGTTCACATCCAGCTGCCGCTGCCCAACACTACAATGGCAGACAACAATGCAAACTACCCACAGACTGCACACAGCACAGCCAGTGATTTTTCATATAGAGCGCTACGTGGCGTTACCAATAAGAAAACCTAAACAGCCTACTTACATAGCCCCCATAAGTAGGCTGTTTAGGTTTTTTTATTGGTAACGCCACGTAGCGCTCTATATGAAAAATCACTGGCTGTGCTGTGTGCAGTCTGTGGGTAGTTTGCATTGTTGCATTAGCTGTAATAACAATGCATTAGTGTCTGGAATCTGTTCCTCTACGCTTTTCGGCAGTGCATTTGCACCGGGAACATTCACATTTTGACAAGCAGAAAATGTATCTTGACTTATTTGAGAAAACGGTGAGGACGCAAAACCTGAATCTACAGTATTTGAAAAATTGTGTCCTGTCATTTCGGATTCCTGAGGCGAGCTGTTGCCGAGCGATCGATCGATAATGCTTCCCTGTTCACTACCTGTTTCACTGTCTACGCCATTGTTTGCAGCCCACTCCATTTCCCTATGCACAGTTACCAAATTACTACTTTGAACGTCTGTTAATTCATTACACAGTGGTGCTGGCAAGCTACGCTCGTCGTCACTATTATTTGTCAGTTTACTTTGGAACCTAGTGTTACGTTTTTTACACGCCATTATTGTCACAATATTTCACACGATAACACAGAAAAGCACAATTTGAAAAGCAAAATAAGATAACACATTAACATAGAAATGGAAATAATGTCTACTTAAATACTTGGTGCAAATCTACATGCATGTCACAACTGTTTTACTGTACAACAAT
This sequence comes from Schistocerca nitens, assembly GCF_023898315.1. NCBI lineage: Eukaryota > Metazoa > Arthropoda > Insecta > Orthoptera > Acrididae > Schistocerca > Schistocerca nitens. The sequence continues at coordinate 699,624,135 of NC_064614.1, read as the reverse complement.
GAAAGACTGCAACTACAAAGGAGATTCTCTCTACAATTACGCGCTAGCAATAAACAAAATCTACGCTAATTACACAAACTACAAGAAAAAAATCAGAAGATTCCAGTGAGGTATCCTCGGCTAAGGGTCGACATATGAAACGTCCCCTTATTGAACAATTATACACGACTGTGCTTAAACTGACGCACAATATTTTTAGCGCAACGCAATCTGACTTTCAAAAAATCCCTACGAAAGAATGGCCCTGACTAACATTAAACTATATCTTTCACAAATCACTAAATCACTTACCTCACTAAAATCTTCGTTACTCCCACTACTGCAATACAGCAAGCGCCACTACTGCCAGCTAAATAAAAGATTCAAACTACGGAAGGCACTAACTACTGATGGGGATAGTTAGCAAATGAAAGATATTAATAGAGAACAAACAATGTATTTACCTTGATATCATCATATATAAATATAGCAGTTCATGACAAATTTCAAAACTCCGCCATCTCTCTCCCCACATCCACCACTGCTGGCGGCTCACCTCCAACTGCGCAAAGCTACGCGCTGTTCACATCCAGCTGCCGCTGCCCAACACTACAATGGCAGACAACAATGCAAACTACCCACAGACTGCACACAGCACAGCCAGTGATTTTTCATATAGAGCGCTACGTGGCGTTACCAATAAAAAAACCTAAACAGCCTACTTACACTAGGACTTTGACTATAGGGATTGCTATTACTGTTTGCATGTTAAGAGCGACACCGATGTAATACCAGAGTTAAGTATTGTCAGATCTGTTTTGTAGAAATAAAGCTACTAATGTTATTTGTTTAAATTGTTGTACAGCATTCCGAGAACGCTGCATCCTTGGGCACTCTATGAGCGACGAGTGGGCAAGACCCCACACTATGGATAAGAATATCGACTGAGAGCAAATCCAAGAGAGACGGAAGTACTGCAAGGAACAGAAATCAGAATAGCGACAAACTTAACATTACAATTGGCGATCACGAAGTAGACGGAGTTAAGAAATCCTGCTACCTAGGCAGTAAAATAATATGATGGACGGAACAAAGAGGACGTAAAAAGCCGACTACCTCTGGCTGAAAAACATTCCTGGTCAAGAGCTGTATTCTAATATAAAACATAGGTCTTAAATTGAAGAAGATAATTTGAAGAATGTACGTTTTGAGCGCAGCATTGTGTGGTAGTGAAAGTAGACAGTGGGGGAATCGGAACAGAAGTGAATCGAAACACATCTGATGTCTTTCCATTGAAGACTGTTGAAAATTAAGTGGACTGATAACGAAAAGATTGAGGAGGTTCTCCGTAGAATGTGCGGGGAAAGGAATGTGTTGCAAACACTGAAGGGGGAAGGGACAGTATTGTGGGACATCTGTTGAAACATCAGGGAACAACCGCAATGGGAAACATCCAGTAGCTATTTGAGGACACAGGTTGCAGTTGCTACTCTGATACGGATAGTTTGGGATACAAAAGGATTTCGTGGTTAGACGCATCATACCGGTCTGAAAGTTAATGGTAAAATAAAAGGGAGAGTACATGACTAAATTTTTATGTAATGTGTTGTGCGGGGGTGTACCTCAGCTGTAATGTTTCTGGATGCGTAATCAGCTCAATGCCACTTCCTCAGTCCTACGACTGGCTAGCGAGTGGTGGTGTGTTGCTAGTCGGGTGCCATTGACCTAACGATTTCAGCAAGTGAAAGATTTGGAGGCTACATTGGCCAGAGCCATAGTCAACCCTTCCCGGTATCGAGGTACGTGAGGATAATACGCGGAAAATAAGCTGTCTGGTGTTGTCTTGTAGAAGCACAAGGCTTTGGATGCCTTGAAGTCGCGGAACAGCCACCGGACTTAACATTTCTGAAATGCAACAGCTGTTATACAGATTGCCAATAAAAGGTAATTCTGTTGTGTATGTTACATCATGCCGGGTGCTTAAGTCATACAACGATGATGACTGAAATCAGGTAACTCCCATTCTACTCGGAGCCTACACAGAAAAGCATACTTCCAATTTGATCATAAGGATTCGTCTGAAGAGTGGACGTGGACATCGTGTCAAGTGACGTCGTTGGAAACACCGATCTGCCACGTGAGGGAAAGCCGCAACAGTCCATAAAAGGTGCAGACGTCATCACACATTCGTATCGTTGTAAACAACCGAATTTCTTGACCCTGACGCTGCTGCTGTTGAATTCCGATGGGTGTTTGTAGATATTTCTCTTTTTTACACGAGCAAACAATATTCAAATGCAGTATCTGATTTGAATAAGAAAAGCGTTACACAATCTTTCCATACATATAATATTTTCATATATATAGAATATGGATTATGTTACTCCAGCGTACTTTGTGTGGTTACTCTGAAACGCTAACCATTTGCACACGCAAGCGTATAGCACACTTGACAGCGAAAGCATTGGCCGGAGGAAATTGTAATCAGAGTTAAAGACCGATACAGCACTGACACGCCATTTTTTCTGTGTATCTTGGGAATATGCAGACAAGGAAGAATTACTCCAAAAATGACAAGAAACTGACCTGGTCAGTAGACAGTACTCTTTCAAGAAGGCACAAAATATTTTCAGAAAATAGCAAGTATTATCTACAGATATAGCGTATGTTAGAAGAATTTATGTCATAAATGATCATTGTAGCTGAATAAACAACATGGAGACTTAATATGTAAATTGTCCCTTGTTAGAATCATGAAAATTTCCATTTGTTTTCTTTTCGCTTTGAGAGACACATTCTTCTGATTCAACAATTTTCTATCAATTAAGCCTGAAATGCAGTTCGATGATGTGCAGTTTGTTTCCCACAGAATTTATGGCGAAATTTCAACTCTAAATCTTGAGAGTTACTCCTGGTGGAGAATGACGTCCCTGGAGTCAAAAAACTTAAACTTACAATCTCTATCTATTATGTATAAGCCTCAATCGGGGTCAACGAAGTTTGGCACAGAAACAGTAGCCCTCACAAATAACAGCACTGTGAGTTTATAATGTCCTCACTCCAAATGGAGTCGAGATAAAGGCAAAGACGTGTTACTTTCCAACTCTGACACATGGGGTGCCCTGTATGACAGGCATATTGTGTGGGAACACTACTGGCCTGATAAATCAACCTGCTTTGCAAAGCAGCCTACTTGTCAGAGGCAACACACCGTCTTCCAGGCTCCAAAATGTAGGCTGCCCAGCATGACAGAAGTGTTGTGTTGGAATAGTATTGTCCTGCTTTTTTGACCTACTCTGAATGGAAGCCTATATATCAAGGGCAGATTAACGATTTTTAACCTCCTGCTATGTAGCCTGCCCTGCATGACAGGCTTGTAGTGGGGTAGTATCAGCCTACTTTATTGAATTGTATTTCTGAGGCTACATGTGCATGCAGGGGACGTATTGAAATGGATAAATGGGGCAGTTCACACAGCAAGAGGAGGAGGAAACGGACAGAGGGATTGGAGGAGGGGAAGATGCATGAGGCAGGTTCAATGTGTAGTGGGGTGATGGTAAGTGGAAATGGAAGAGAGGGAGGTAGAGATTGAAAGAGAGGAGGGAAAGAGGATATGGTTGTGTGGAGGGGGAAAAGATGTGATAGAGATAGGGAGTGTATGAAATGGAGAAAGAGAAGGAGAGGAGGAGATGGAACAGAGTGGGGAGGAGGAGAGAGGTAGATGGATAGGGTGAACAGAAAATGGAAGAGGTGGACACAGAGAGAAGGAGGAAGAGAGGTGTAGAATATATGTGTCAAATGCATACAAAGTGAAGCTCCCAAACCCCTGCATCGATTACAGTCAATTTTGGCACATCAACATCAGCATGCAGTTCATACCCTCCTAGGTCTAATAGGGGTGAAGACACAGGAATAAAGCAAGAGACTGGTGCATAAGGTGCCCTGGATGACATGTGTGTTACATGGGAATAGTATTGGCTTGCCGTACCGACCTGCTGTACAGGGCAGAATCCACATCAGTGGTGTGAAAAGGCTTTTCCAGTCCATGATGTGTACACCGTTCTCCATCACAGGTATGTTGAGCTGGAGTAGTATCAGCCTGCCTTATCGACTTGTTTTGCAGGTACCCTTCACGTTAGCGGTAGAAAACATTTCACAAGCCACTAAATTGTAAGCTACTCTGCATGACATTCATGTTGTGCATATATGCCTGCTTTATCAGCCTGTTTTGCAGTTTCTACATGTAGAGATGGACACAGCTAAGGAAGGGGTGGTGGTCAAGGAGGCGATAGGGAGAAGTATAGGAGCGATGAAGAGGGAAATGATGAAAGAGATGGGAAGGAGGGAGGAAGAGTTTGATGGGGAGACAGAGAAAGCGGAAGGAGGAGATTGTCAGAGAAATATTGGAAGAGGAGAAAGACAGAGAGGGAAGAGAACAGGTAAAATAATAGGGAGAGAGAGAGGTGGGAGGAGCAGCCATACAGAGAGGGAGGAGATGCATATAGATACAGGTGGCTCAGATGAACGAAGCTGGAAGGTGTATATGGGTAGAAAGCAGGTGGAAATGAAGGGGGGAGGAAGGGGGGAGGAAGGAGATGAACGGAGTTAGAGTGGAGGAAGATTTTGACGTAGATTGGGGAAGGAAGATATGGTTTGAGGGATGGAGTGGAGGGGATGGGTTTTGAGTGGGGGAGGGAAGAGTCGGTGAAGAGACAGAGAGTGGAGCAGGAGACAAAGAGGTATAGGTTGGAGGATGAGGCTGATAGAGAGACAGAAGGAAGAAAAGAATAACAGAGAAAGGGGAAGAGGAGATGTGTGACATATTTTTGTCGAATTCATCTGTAAGGGAAGCTGTGGGTGTGACAGCTAGTATAATCACAAGTCTTCAAAAGTTCTGCTGAACTCTAATACTTGATCTTTCTATGTCTTGTATAACGTTTCCCATTTTTCTTCTATCATGTTTTCAGACAGTTCCTCCCTCTCATGGAGGCCTTCAGTGTACTCGTTCGAAATAATATTCTGAATTATTCACAGTACACGGACAAGTGGAAAACCTACAGCACATAGCTTTCAGTCGAGTCACGTTATTCATACGCTATGCCTCATCGTTAATAGAGTTTTCGTGACTGTGTCTTTGCTCTTAGGAGGAAGGGAATTTGACAGGTATGGTATGGGGTTCCTTTGAGCACCGATCAATAATATATAAAACATTATGAATTTGTAAGCATGTCACTACAAAATCTTTTTTAAAAGGTGGTGGTGGATACGGTCAGCACTGGTTTGTGAGGGCAGACTATTTTTCAAGTGTTGATCCATCAAGTAGAGGCTCCATGATTTGAAAACCAGGATTTGAAATCTCGTCTGGTGCAGTCTCCAACAATCAGTCTTCCCATTTCTTCTCTGCTAATAAGTCTCCCCTGACTTCGGGTTCTGGGCGACTTTTCCGATGTCTCCCAGTTTCGTAAGCCTCATCAGTCTTCTCCTTCATCTCTCTCCATTCCTCTTTAACACTTCTGGCAGAAGGAGGAGCCACTGGTTCCGAAAGCTTGCAAATTTCAATACTTTTATACGTGATTTCTCTTGCTGCCGCATGGTGAATAGATTTTTCATCTATCAAATTACATTATATCAATGTACAGAGATGCACAACAGTACACATATATATCGTGATCACATTAGGCCATTAAATGTTAAACGATTCATTAGGTACAAAACATTTACAGAGAAAAGGTAGTGGTGTACACTTCAAAAGACGGATGGGATTAAGACACTAGGAAGAACTCGAAAGTATTACTTCTTAGCCAAGTAGCCAGTAATTTTTATCAGCGGACTTTAAAAAGGAACTACACCTTATTATGGTGTAACGTTTAGAGAATGCAGCAATACACTTCAAAGTGAAAGACGTATGTGAGACTATTTTTCAATACAGTCACAAAGTCTCTTAAGCTGTACACCATCTCCTATTGATAACTGATGAAAGCGACCAGAAACCTCGTTGCTGCACCGTGAGGCTGCCCGATAGGAGGGGTGCGGAGAGGAAAAAGTGTGGATTTAAAGCAGTACTGCCGAAAGATGGAAGTCCTGCTCGCCTCATCTTAGCGCTAGAGCTGTTATTGGGTGCACCGTCTGGTTTGGAAGAGTGCAGAGTTCCCACACATTACTGTGGACGATTTGTACCGGCTGTTTATCGGTTTGTGGTCCACTGTGAGGAACGGTATTATCGAGCGGTGTCGTCCGGCTGCAGGTTACCGAAGGATGATCACTGATGATTTACGGCCATTTAATCTGTGAAGTAGAATTGTGTTGAACCTGCTGAGCCTTCACTGTTAATCTGACGCAGTGACTTTGCTCTGCTATGTCTTCTTCTGTAGCGAAGGTGAACTGGCGATTTTCTAGCAAATTTAAAGAATAACTACACTTCAGGCAAGCGACTTAGTCACACATCTAGCGTCAGTTTAAACTCCTTACGTTAAAGATTAGGAAATATATCTTTGCACAGTACTAGGGTGTTTGAATTACAAAAAATAAGAAAAACGGCCCCACTAGAAAAAGTTTTGCATTTGCTCACAATGGTTTCAACCAGAAATAAAAACAAAATGCAAATTTACAAGTGCATATTTATTCAATATTTTATATCAAAATATGATTCCATGTCATATAAACATACATGAAATGAAATGATCGTAAGGCACTGATGGGCGGGAGTCATACATGGAGACATTTGTCCGCCGAGTTGCAATTCTACATCTACATCTTCATTTATACTCTGCAAGCCATCCAACGGTGTGTGGCGGAGGGCACTTTACGTGCCACTGTCATTACCTCCCTATCCTGTTCCAGTCGCGTATGGTTCGCGGGAAAAACGACTGCCGGAAAGCCTCCGTGTGCGCTCGAATCTCTCTGATTTTACATTCGTGATCTCCTCAGGAGGTATAAGTAGGGGGAAGCAATATATTCGATACCTCATCCAGAAACGCACCCTCTCGAAACCTGGACAGCAAGCTACACCGCGATGCAGTTTCAGTCGTCGTGACATAGGGCGACTTGCGTGTCAATGACGATAAAATGATGGCGAGGACATCACAACACCCAGTCCCCAACCAGAGAAAAACTCCGACCCGCCCGGAAATCGAACCCGGGCTCGCAGCATGACAGACAGACCCTCTGACTTGTCAAATAAGATGGAGGACTTTTACAGATAATTTGCTTGCAAATGATAATCTTAACATTTTGGTACACAAAATCCAACATCGCAGCCTATGCAACACCACCTGATTCCTTTTCTTGCCAGTCACATTAATGCGTGAAATACACTTTTTTTACAGTGGGTGGTACTTCTGGAAAATGGCCACAACAGTTTCTATTTAGCTTAGTGGTTCCTGCAGCCACCAGGTCCATGCTAAATACTTTTTTACAGATTCTACTAGAGTTACCATTTATCTTTTGCTCGGTGACATCCTTACACCAAATGAAATTATTGACAGAGAACATTAGGAAAATGTGAAAGAAATTATTTTTTCGCTATTCATTGTTCCCATCGCCAATTGGTAGTAAAGACGACTGAGACGACCCATACCAATCATGTTCATATTGTACATTGAAGTGACCTCCTAATATCGTGTCGGACCTCTTTTGCTCTAGTGTAGTGCACCAACTCGACCTGACCAGGACACAAGTCATTGGACGCCCCTGCAGGAAAAGGGAGCCAAGCTGCCTCTATAGCCGTCTGTGATTCCGAAAGTGTTGGTGGTGCAGGATGTTGTGAACAAGCTGACCTCTCGATTATGTCTCATAAATGTTCTGTGGGATTATGTCGAACGAACTAGGTGACCAAACCATTCGCTCCAACTGTCCAGAATATTCTTCAAATTAATAACGAAGAATTGTGTCCCATTGACACAGCGCACTGTCATCCATAGAACCTACATCGTTGACAGGGTACCTGCAGTCCATGAAGGGCTGAAAATGGGCTCCAAATAGCAGAACAGCTATTTCCAGTGAATGATCGCTTCAGTGGGAACAGAGGACGCTGTCCATCCATGCATACACATCCCACACCATTATGAAGCCACCACCAGCTAGCACAGTGCGTTGTTGACAGATTGGGTCCATAGCTTAGTGGGGTCTGTGTCACACTCGAACCCCAGCCTAAGCTCCTACCAACTGAAATCGGGACTCATCTGCACATCTAGGGACCAACCAATATGGTCACTAGCGCAGTGTTGTTAGCAAAGGCACCCACGTTGATCGTTTGCTGTCATAGTCCATTAACGCCAAATTTCTCAAAAAAATGTATGTGAAATCTTATGGGACTTAACTGCTAAGGTCATCAGTCCCTAAGCTTACACATTACTTAACCTAAATTATCCTAAGGACGAACACACACACACACCCATGCCCGAGGGAGGACTCGAACCTCCGCAGGGATCAGCCGCACAGTTCATGACTGCAGCGCCTAGACCGCTCGGCTAATCCCGCGCGGCCAAATTTCTCAGCACCGTTTTTGTTTGTTTCCACCGACAACTATACGCAAACTCCGCTGCACTCGGTCGTTGAGTGAAGGCCGTCGGCCACTGTGTTGTCTCCGCCGAGAGATAATGCATGAAATTTAGTTAGTTCCCTAACGATTTCCGAAATGAAATGTCCAACCATCATACTGCGCTCAAAGCCTGCGCTCAAAGCCTGCGCTCAAAATCTGTTGGTTCCCGCTGTGGGCCATAATCGCTTCGAATCACCCTGGTATAAATGACAGCTCTGAAAATGCACTAACCTTTTATACCTTCTGTACTCGACACTATCGCCATGTGTACATGTATATATCGCTACACCGTGACTTTCGTTACGTCTGTGTAACCTATGACAGTATCTGGCTTTTGAACGTACGGAAGCCTCTTTGGGAGGCGTCTTATGTTTTATGGAGCGGAAATACACACCGTGTTTCCCTTTTCTCTAGCTCAAAAAAAAACACATTTCCTTTCTCAAAAAACACGTTCCCTTTGTCGATTTTTTTAATATTCCTACAACACGTTCAGTACGGGCACACTTGTAAATCGACTCTTGACTCGTCTAGTTTACAAAATATGACCTGCTACGACTATCCTACAGCCGGAAGCCGTGTAGCACATGAGAAAACTCATTTCAGCTAATGGAAAAGCTGCGTCGATACGTGCTCTCCCATATGTAACAGGTACGGGCTGAGTGCTGAATGTGTTGATTGTGCTTTTCCCTTGCCGCGCTTTAGCGATGTGAGAAGTATTTTGTTGAAGATTGTTTTAAGCAGTTTTCTTCTGGCGAAACGAGTTTGTATTCTGTTCCATGAGCAATGTCTTAGCCAACGCGATGTTGACGTTACTTAATTGATGATATTTGTGCCTTCAGATTATCCAGTCCAGTGTGTTACCAAGTACAGGTAACTAATAATTATTCTTCGCACGTATTTTTTTAATGTCCATTAAGTGGTTATATTTCTTATGTATTCAGGGGTATGGCATGTTTGTAACTTTCCTTTCTGTTTGTAAATTTCCTTTCAATTGACATACAATTTATTAAGTTCAGAAGACTACAACTATTTTTAAAATATTTTTTAAATATGTTCTGCATGGGTGTGACCCACGGTGGCGCTGTTGAACTGCTGTTAAATGTTGCACACATGAAATTACATACTCATCATGTACATTTTAATGATGTGAGAGCAAATAAGTGGTACAAAATAAGTGCAGTGGATGGCCTGTGATAGTTCGAAAATATCGCTCGCTCGTTTGTCATGTGATTCATCTTTATTTACACTTTTGTAATCCTGAAAATATTCGTAGTGAATTCTGTTCACTGAAATCTCTGTTTTATTGAAGGATAATCATGGTAATGCTGAAGTGACTAGAAATCCTATGAAAGCTTTTAACAAAAGGAAAATCGCTGGACAGCTCAAGGTAGGTGTTATTACGTAAACAATATAGACGATAACAAAGTGTGTGAACTAAACCTGGCTAGTACACCTGCCCATTGCAATGAAAGAAAGAAAGTGCTTCGCAGAGGAGGCTTGGATCAGTTAGTGAAAAGCATGGGCGAATCGGTTGTGAACGAAATATTTGATATGCCAGTCCACAATGGAATTTTTGCAAACTGTGTGACATGTATTCAATGTAATGAAGTCGGTCTGGAACTCTCTATAAACAATCACGAACGACTCACCAGGAAACTGAAGTGTGGTAAGTGTTCATACATGACCACCATTTGGGACAGGGTTGCGGTAACTCCAAATGAAGAAAATGGTAGCAAAATCTGCGAACAAAACATTAGATTTTTATGCCTTGCTTACAATTGGTAAGGGTGGTCCTGCAGGTGCAGTTTTCTGTGGCATGATGAATCTTCCAAACCCGCAACCAAGTTTACGAACTATAATAGATTTAGAGTAGAATATGTCTGCATAGACTCTACGAAGAAAGCAGTGGAAGAGGCAGTAGTAGAAAACAATGGTAATATAGAATTGAATGCAGCATTCGATGGTACCTGGCATAAACTGAGACACACGTGTCTTCATAGCGTAGTGTCTGCCACCAGTATGTATATAGGGTAATTTTTTATGTGGAAGCAATATGTAAATATTGTAGGTACCCCCTCCCCCCCCAAAAAATAGAGATATACTTGAAAATAATTGCATCGCTAACAATACCGACAGTAGTGAAGGAATGGAAGTGGCTGGTGTGCCAATTTATTTCAACGTTCTGTGGCGTGTGATAAAGTGCGATGTCTGAATTACCTTGATGACGGTGATTCTAAAACTTTCAAACATGTTCAAGAACTGAAGCCCTATGGTGATGATGATGTAGTGCAGACATCTTAATGTATTGGACACATACAGAAAATAATGGGATCAAGACTTCGGCGACGGCAAGCTTCGTACAGAAGACAAAAACTCAGTGATGGTAAAGGGTTGGAAGGGAAGAGAAGGTTAGTTGACACTGTAATTGACAAAATAGAGAACTATTATGGAACGTCTATTGGACCGAACACACGCAGTGTCGATGAAATTAAGGATCCTGTTTGGGCTCTATTTTCCATAATTTTTCAACCGATGGAAGTCTCCATCATTACTTGTGTGCCAAGGGAGAAAACAGTTGGTGTAAGTACAACAAGGGATTGCTAACTCGCGAAGTGTACACTCATAAACATAGTCTGCTTGATGCGGTAATGGAGGTAATAAACCGTATTTTCAGAGACTTTGCAGCACCTGAAGTATCTTCATGGAAAAACTCAAAACCTTAATGAAAGTGTAACTAGTGTTATATGGTCAAGAATCTGCAAGACTGTGTTTGTTGGAATAGAGACACTTCATTTTAGTGTGTATGACGCTGATGCATCTTTCAATGATGGTAACGTTGCAAGGTGCAAATTATTTCCAACTATGGAAATGAAGATAGGTTTGAACATGGTACGAATGATGCGTGCTTTAGATGAGAAAAGTCTTCACGCTACTGACAGGGCTGTAGGTAGCCTATAAATACAAGCCAGAGTAAACAGAAGGAGGAAAAAGAGGAAGCTGAAGGAGCAGTTTACTGAAGATGAAGATAATCGCTCCTTCATTTTGCGTAACTTAACACAGCCTTTTTCCAAAAACCTGTGTATTGTTGAATTTATAAACAAAAAATGGCACAAAAGAGTAGTGAACTTTCATTACAATGCAAAAAATTAATCCCTAATAACTGAATTCATTTTTTTAAAAATCCCGTGTTAAGCTCTAGCCAATACTCGAATAAATAACCTACAAAAATTTCAACTTCCTGGCTCAAATACTTTCTGAGAAAACATGTAATTTATAAGCTCTATTTTAACATAGGAATGATAGGACATCCCGGAGCGCCTCAAGTGGCTCATTGGCGCTAGTGGTTCTCTTGCAAGGCACACACACGACGTGTACGGATCTGAACTTAATTCTTGTGTTGATTGGTTGTCTTTACTATAGAGGAGCGGACTGTTGTTATTCCTTTCGTAGCTTTCAAGGCATACCCACAACTTCTGCAGAGCTGAGCTTAATTGGCGTACTGTTTGGGTGTCCTTGCTAGAGAGGAGATGTTTATGGTTAGTCGTTTAGAAACAATTCTGTCTATCAATCTTGCTAGTAACTAGGTGCTTAAATCTTTTATTGGTATTAAAACTGCTTTGATAATTTCGGTTGCTTATTTCATGCTGCAACGGTAATAGTCAAGATATTAGAGATACATTTTAAATTTAATTTCGTTTGAAGCTTGGTTCAGAGAACTTTGTTTAAACTGAATTAAATCAACTGGAATATGTCTTTAAATGATTGTGCCAAATTTCCTTTGTGGATATACCTCTGGAAAATAGAAGCAGTTACTTTACTGAAACCTTGCTCTACTGTAGCAACAGTACTTACTACCGTCCTGCCAGTGCAGTTGCTACAGTCCCCTCATCGTCTCTGTAAACAATGGTTGGAACGTTTTACCAATCGTTCAATTAATCGACGATAGAAATCCACTCCTTGACCATGGAACCATTCGGGATGCCTTGCGCGAACGTCCTCATCGTTTGGATATCTCTTTCCTCCCAGATAATGCTCCTCGAATTCCTGTGGTCGGTGTCGATGGCCTTCTTTCCCAGTCAGCATCACCCACATGTATGTGGCACTGCTGAAGCTGTTGGAATCATTTCAGTATGGCTGGACGCGAAATTGCATTTCGTCCTTGTACGGCCAGAATTTCACGGTGAATTTGTATGTAGTTTAGATCTTCTGTACACAAGAAGTGTACCGCGTCACGTACGTCAGCTTTAGAGTTCGTTTCCAGTTGGCATGCCATTTGACTCGGTACTGCACCATAAAATTAATCCCTAACAACAGAATTCAAATTTTTAAAAATCCCTGTGTTAAGTTCTAGCCAATAGTCCAATAAATAACATGTGAAAATTTCAACTTTCTAGCTCAAATCAGCATCACAACTATATCTGTAGGACACCTGGAAAATGTAATCCCTTTTGACAACGTACAGTTATTACTGCGCAGCAGTCCTAGCATTGAACAACATTTTTAATTGACTGCCTGAAGTCGTTGCCTACTTTTACAACCCAGCTTCTCCAGTGTATCTTCTAAGTTATCTATCCAGTCACTTTTGAGATGTGTTACCTCTTCTTTATTACCATTAACTAGCTGAGTACCCGACATTCCTGGATTACGTATTTATTGCATTAGTCGAACACCTTCTCCCTTTCTTTTTGTGCGTCTCTTCCTTCCCCCCATCCTCAGTCTGTCCACTTACTACTCCTTGCCCCTATCTCCGTGTCCCCCTCTCACTCTCTATATCCATCTCTTCCCTTTCTCTTTCGCTTCCCCCCCCCCCCCCCCCCCCCTATAACTGTCCCTCTCCTCTCCGACAAATTCGTACATATCTCCTCTTGATGCCTCTTTGTCAACCCCGTAATGCTCAATTCTCTATCCACGGTACAGCCCTCCCCACAAGAGGAGATCACCGGTTGTTAATCCCACAGCATTTATGTCTAGGCGGTAACTAATAGGTGTGCCAAGTTTGGTTGAAATGGATCCAGGGGCTTAGAAGCAGCTTTTTAATCGCGGCTCTGCCCGGCTACGTACGTCTCATATTTCAGAGACATTTGATATATTTCACCTATATTTGTACACATATTTCACCTGTACCTCTAGAGAATTTCGCCTTGCAGGTTATTTTCCACAGAGCTACATATTTATGATGTCTTGTTTCCTGAACCATGTGACGTAAAATGATATACTTCTGCAGGTTCCTCCAGTGGACAGTGGACGTGCGAAATGTGTTGCGAATGGGTTTAGCAGTACAGGAGTAATAAACTGAAAGGTCATCCTTGAAGCGGAAGTTTTACTGCACGACCAGCGAGAAAGTACTCAGCGATAAATTCTTTTCCTCTCATCATTCATGGGGAACGGGGAGGGGGAGGGTGGGCGGGGAGGATGGTAGGGAGCGAGAAAAAAATGTCATAAGGGTTCGAAATAACGTGTAAAGTATGTTGTAAGTCACTAAATGCTCTCATTTTAAAGTACTGGCTATTTGCGTGTAATGAGATATCCTCCTTTTACATCTTCACAGCCGCCACTTTGAGATGTAGGTTGCTCTTAGTACTGCAATGATTCTTTGCAGATACGTGTACCAAGTCTGGTTGAAACGGATACAGTAGTTTACGAGGATATGTGGAACGTACATACATCTTTACATCTACTTTTACAATATGCGTGGATTTAACAAGAACTACCAGTACGTGGTTATGCTGATTTGTTAGAAACATTGTTATCTGCTAACGGAGTAAGGTAGGGAATAGTAGCGGATCATCGTCGGGCTCTTGTTGCTCCATTTTCCTTCAGACGAGACGTAAATAATAAACGTGCGTTGACACGAGACATAAAACTTGAATACTGCCGACACTATAACGCGGCAGTGTCTAACGACCATATTGCGGCCACGCGAATTTAGTCGCACGAACGGCACCATAGCCGATCATTGACGCTTGACAACGTTTGCGACTGAAACGCCCCGCCCTCCGTCCCCTCCCAGTTTTTCCTACCACGGAAGCAAGGCGTGGGGATAGCCTTTGGACTTGGAACAGGTGTAGCTAGGTCACAAGGTTCCTGGAGTGGAAGATGCTAAGCACAAAAAATGGATGGCCTAGCGGTTCTAGGCGCTACAGTATGGAACCGCGAGACCGCTACGGTCGTAGGTTCGAATCCTGCCTCGAGCTTGGATGTGTGTGATGCCCTTAGGTTAGGTAGGTTTAAG